>NC_090383.1:41599708-41687575 GCF_036365525.1 Heterodontus francisci | reverse complement strand
TGAGACTCAGGCTACTAGGCTAGATGGGATTGAGGTTCACAAGGAGGAGGTGTTACCAATTTTGGAAAGTGTGAAAAATAGATAAGTCCCCTGGGCCAGATGGGATTTATCCTAGGATTCTCTGGGAAGCCAGGAGGAGATTGCAGAGCCTTTGTCCTTGATCTTTATGTCGTCATTGTCGACAGGAATAGTGCCGGAAGACTGGAGGATAGCAAATGTCGTCCCCTTGTTCTAGAAGGGGAGTTAGAGACAGCCCTGGTAATTATAGACCTGTGAGCCTTCTTACTTCGGTTGTGGGTAAAATGTCCCCCCTCACTCTCTCTCTCTCTCTCGTCTCCTCTCTTTCCCCCCCCCACCCCCCCCCCCCCCGCCCCCTCTCCTCCCCCAAAAGGCCCATCTGCAAGACGACGACCATGGGAAATTTCCCATCTCCAGTCATTGGAGAGAATTAGCAACGGCCCCCGGGTATAGTTCACACCTGCGGGCTGGATGGAAACCTTTGGCGGACCGGATTCTGGCCGCCGGACTGTAGTTGGACAACCCTGTTCTAGAAAAACTTCATTGAATCATCGGGGTCCTTGCACAATGTGTCAACATGTCTGTCTCCAAGAAGCTGAGGTTTGAACTGTTCTCCTTTTGATGATCAGCAGTTCACTTAATTATAGAGAATTTTCTTTGATTATTCGAAGCCAGGCATGAACAGTGTAAGGCCAACAGGAGAAAATTAAAAGCAATCTGTAGGAGTAAGGAGGACTGGGCTTGGAGAGTGGTTGGGAAGAAAAACACCACAGTCAACTCTTGGAAATGGGCACACAGCCCTACCCATTTATAATAACAGAAAATGCTGGAAATACTCAGCATCTGTGGAGAAAAAAAAAGCTTATGGTTCAGCTTGATGACCTTTCATCAGAAGCCATTTATAGACCTCTTATTGTAATTAATTTGCCCATTTTCTGCATTTTGTTCACATTAGTCCCAAATAAATTAAAATCAACACTGAATTTAGTGAATCCATGATTTCAGCCAGTTGAGAAACTATCACCCCTGCAAGAGCTGATAAAAATATAACCTTGAGGACAACACACTCTGAAGTGACCAATGTTGCTATAGTGACAGCAAAGCATGGGATTAACTGTACCCAACAGCTTTCACATCACTTCAGACTCCTAATTGAAATGTTCCTAAAGACCAAACAGAATTTCCGCTGGATGTTCTCTGAAGCTTTTAAGATGCTTCTATATGGAGAACTGAGATAACATGCTAAGCCTCAGCTGTTCTTGGGCTCTCCAGGTAGAAGCCTACATAATTTTAAATATTTGCCTTTCGTTATTTAAATTAAGTCTTAGCTTTCTCCAATGCCACATGCTAATACCAGAGGCCGAGCAGAATGAAATGCAATCTGCTCCCATGCTTTTGCAATGCCAATCTTGAACCAGTTATCAGGATAAGTGTGATCACAGCACAGGTGGAATCACCAACAGATGTTCCTCCCTGGTGAAATTACTTGGCATCCGCTTGTTGCTTTCCATTAGCAGAATAAGTGAGATTGGGAACAACAGCAGTACCAAATAAGAAAATAGCACCATATTAGATAGGAACAGATTAAGGAGGACTATGCAAAAACATAGAAGCAAATACTGCAGACACTGGAAATCTGAAATAAAAACTAGAAATGCTAGAAACACTCAGCAGGTCTGGCAGCATCTGTGGAGAGAGAAGCAGAGTTAACATTTCAGGTCAGTGATCCTTCTTCAGAACTGACAAATATTATAAATATAAAAGGTTTTAAGCAAGTGGGGGGGGGGGGGGGCAGAGCTAACAAAAGAGGTGTTGATATGACAAGATCACAGAGAATAACTGTCATGGACCAAAGGCTAACAGTATCTTAATGGTGTGCTGAAAGACAAATTGTTAGTACAGAGAGGGTGTGAATTGACTGTAAAGCACAAAGCATTCCAAGCACAAATATTTTTTTTTAAAATTTTAAAAAACAGAAACAATGGGTCGGCACAGTAGAAACAAACTAACCAAACTAAAATAAAGAAATAAAAAATAACTAAACATAAAAAAGTGGGGGCCAGTCATGCTCGAGGAACAGCATCTCATTTATCAATTCAAAGTGATTCCTGACAACGCAGCCGGCCACTGACGTCATCAGGATGCGCCAAAATGTGCACATGCGCAGACGGGCTCCTGCTCCCTGCACGTGCACTGCGTTCCGACTTGCCAGGACTGGTTAGCGCATGCGCCGATGACGTCATAGTGTGACATGTGCATCTTCGGGCAACGCACCTGGTCGGCCTCTGTGCATGAGCTTTACGCGTACAGCAATGCAACGCCAACGGGTATGCACATATGCGTCAACCTTTGGATATTCACGCACGCGTCAAGCTTCGGCACGAGTTTCTGAAAGTCGATGGAGCAGAGGTTTCGTTACGCATTTCATCGTTTTGGAGATTTCAGTCTGCTTTATTTCCCCCCCCCCCCCCCTCGCCGTTCTCTCCATCGCTCCGCTCCCCCCCACCCCCGGACCGCTCGCTCGCCCCCTCCCTGGCCGCGACGCTCCCCCATGGCCCGCTCTGCTCCGCTACCCCCTTGCCCCGCTCTCTCCCTCCGGCCATTGTGTGCTGCCATGTGTTTAGGTTAGGTTGCCTTCGTATGATTATTTGAGCAGCGCCATCTTTCGTCCTGGCAGCTGCCTGAAGTTGCAGACTGTGACGTTTTAGTGGCACTGTAGCGCCACCTAGTGGTAGCATAGTCAGCAAACGCAGCCTTACCGATTAGGCACGCTACATACAGCCTGTGGAACTAAATTTTTTTTTAAATTTAGAGATACAGTAGTGAAACAGGCCCTTCGGCCCAGCGAGTCTGTGCCGACCATCAACCACCCATCCTACACCAATTCCATATTCCTACCACATCCCCACCTGTCGCTATACTTCCCTACCACCAACCTACACTAGGGGCAATTTACAAAGGCCAACCTACCTATCAACCTGCAAGTCCCTGGCACGTGGGAGGAAACTGGAGAACCCGGAGGAAACCCACGCAGACACAGGGAGAACCTGCAAACTCCACACAGGCAGGACCCAGAATTGAACCCGGGTCGCTGGAGCTGTGAGGCTGCGGTGCCAACCACTGCACCACCGTGCCACCCATGCATTTGGGGACATTGCAGGCGTCAGCACACCCGAAGTGCAATGGGCTAGCCTCGTCCTGGGAGAACAACCTTCTTGAATATTGAATTCAATCATTTCAGAGCATGATGGGCACCCTCCCTCCCTTTTATTTAGTTATGTTATTTTAGTTTTTTAAAAAACTGTGATTAGTCTTTTTTTAGTTTGGTTCCTTTGTTTCTACTGTGCCTGTTTTTTTTAAATTTGTTTGTGCTTGGAGTGCTTTGTGCTTTACAGACAATTCACACCCTCACTGTAGTTTAGTTTAGTTTAGAGATACAGCACTGAAACAGGCCATTCAGCCCACCGAGTCTGTGCCGACCATCAATCACCCATTTATACTAATCCTACACTAATTCCATATTCCTACCACATCCCCACCTGTCCCTATATTTCCCTACCACCGACCTATACTAGGGGCAATTTATAATGGCCAATTAACCTATCAACCCGCAAGTCTTTGGCATGTGGGAGGAAACCGGAGCACCCGGAGGAAACCTACGCAGACACAGGGAGAACTTGCAAACTCCACACAGGCAGTACCCAGAATTGAACCCGGGTCGCTGGAGCTGTGAGGCTGCGATGCTAACCACTGCGCTTTGTCTTTCAGCACACCATTAACATACCATTTGCCTTTGTTCCTTGACCTTCTGGTCAGTTATTCTCTGTGACTTTGTCTTATCAACACCTTCTCTTTTGTTATCTCTTGCCCCACTCCCCCGCTTTACTTGCTTAAAACCTTTTATATTTATAATATTTGTCAGTTCTGAAGGGTCACTGACAAGAAACATTAACTCTGCTGCTCTCTCCACAGATGCTGCCAGACCTGCTGAGTATTTCCAGCATTTCCTGTTTTTATTATGCAAAAACATAGGTCTAGAATGCATGAATGTAAATGCACAAAGTGTGGTGAATAAGTTTGTTGAGCTACAAGCACAATGCCATGTGAGAATATGATGCAGTGGCAATAACAGAAACGTGGCTTAAAAATGGTGAGGACTTAATAAGGCTTAATATTCAGGGATGCAAAGTCATAGAGAGATACAGCACTGAAACAGGCCCTTCGGCCCACCGAGTCTGTGCTGACTAACAACCACCCATTTATACTAATCCTACATTAATCCCATATTCCCTACCACCTACCTACACTAGGGGCAATTTGCAATGGCCAATTTACCTATCGACCCTGCAAGTCGGAGCACCGGCGGAAACCCACGCAGTCACCGGGAGAACTTGCAAACTCCGCACAGGCAATAACTAGAACTGAACCCGGGTCGCTGGGGTTGTGAGGCTGCGGTGCTAACCACTGCCGCCCAAAAAGATATGCAGGGAAAAAAGGGGAGGTGGGGTGGTGCTGACTAGGGAAGACATTGTAGTGTTGGAAAGGGAGGATGTCCTTGAGGGGGCAAAGATAGAATTCATTTGTTTGGAGCTGAAAAGCAAAAAGGGTATGATTACACCATAGGGAACATTCTACAGTACTTCAAATAGTGAGAGACAGAGGAGCAAATCTGCAGGGAAATCACAGAGATGTGCAACACCTACAGAGTGCCAATACTGGGTAACCTTTAATTAGGGAAATATTGATTGGGATAATGTTAATATGTTTTTTTTGGAAGGAGGCATTGATGGATCTGGTGCTGGGGCAGGAGATGGGCCAAGTGGACCAGGTTTCTGTGGGGGAACACTTGGGTAAAGGTGTTCATTGTATCATAATGTTTAGATTAGCAATGGAGAACAGAAAGGAGCAATCTAAAGTAGAACTTCTGAATTGGAAGAGGGCTAACTTCAATGGGATGAGAGTGGATTCAGCCAGGGTAAAAGGGAACCAACGACTGACAGGAAAAACTGCAACAGAACAATGGGTTATCTTTAAGCAGATGTTGCAGGTACAGGCTAGGTACATTCCAACAAGGGCAAAAGGTGATGAGAGAGATAAAGAATATGATGAAACAAAAAGGAAGAGGCTGTATGATTCATGTCAGGTGAATTCTTCAAGCGAGCACTCAGCCAAAAACAATAAGTTGAGATGGGAAGTGAAGAGGAAAAATAAGACTGACAAAGACAGACAATGGGTACAGAATGGCAGTTTACACAAAAGGGAACCTCAAAATCTTCTAACGGCACCTAACTATTACGTGGGTAGTAAGAGGTGGGGTGGGGCCTGTTAGGAACAAAGAGGGTGATAGATGCTTAGAGGAGCAGGGCAAGGCTACAATACTTTTACTTTGTATCTGTGTTTACTAAACAGGAGGCTAACAAAATATCAGTAGAATCAGACATGCTAGAAGTACTGAATGGGGTGAAAATTGATAGGATGTACTGATAAATCACCTGGTCTGGATGACTTGCATCCCAGGCTGCTAAAGGAAGTGGGAGTGGAGATAGTGGAAGGACTTGCCATGATCTTCCCAATCTTGCCTTGATACGGGGGAGATGCCAGAGTATTGGAGTGTGGCAAATGTGACACCCTTATTCAAAAAAAGGTGTAAGCATTCCTAGTAACGACTGGTCGGTCAGTTTAACATTAGTGGTGGGTAAGGTTTTAGAAACAATAATCGGGGGAAAAAACAGCCACTTAGAGAGGGTTGAGTTAATTAAGGAGAGTCAGCACAAATTTTACTAATCTAATGGAATTTATTTGAAGTAGTAATGGAGAAGGTTGATGAAAGGAAAGCAACTGACGTTGTCTATATGGATTTTAAGAAAGCATTTGACAAAGTACCACATAAAATTGAGGCTCATGGTGTAGGAGGGACTGTTCACTTGGATAAAAATTGGCTTAAGGACAGAAAACAGCGAGTTGGGGTAAACAAAACAAAAAGTGCTGGAAATACTCAGCAGGTCTGGCAGCATCTGTGGAGAGAGAGAAGCAAAGTTAACCTTTCAGGTCTGTGACCTTTCATCAGAACTGGAAAAGATTAGAAAATTAGGTTTTAAGCAAGTGAAGGGAAGGGGAGTGGGAGAAGAGAACAGAGAGGTTTGCCTTTATTCTCTCCCCCACTCCCCTCCCCTTCACTTGCTTAAAACCCAATTCTTTTCTAACGTTTAAACTAAATCAGCAGGGGAATGGGAACCTAAATTGTAGTTCCAGTGTACAGGCTGTTGAGAGTAGTGAGGTAGGGGATAAGGTTACAGGGACGCAAGAGGGCACTGGCAAGCAAGAACTTGGTTTAAAGTGTGTCTACTTCAACGCCAGGAGCATCCGGAATAAGGTGGGTGAGCTTGCAGCATGGGTTGGTACCTGGGATCCTGATGTTGTGGCCATTTCGGAGACATGGGTAGAGCAGGGGCAGGAATGGATGTTGCAGGTTCCGGGATTTAGATGTTTCAGAAAGAACAGAGAAGAGGGTAAAAGAGGGGGGGGTGTGGCATTGTTAATCAAGGAAAGTATTACAGCGGCAGAAAGGACGTTTGAGGACTCGTCTACTGAGGTAGTATGGGCCGAGGTTAGAAACAGGAGAGGAGAGGTCACCCTGTTGGGAGTTTTCTATAGACCTCCGAATAGTTCCAGAGATGTAGAGGAAAGGATAGCGAAGATGATTCTCGACAGGAGCGAGACTAACAGGGTAGTGGTTATGGGGGACTTTAACTTTCCAAATATTGACTGGAAATACTATAGTTCGAGTACTTTAGATGGGTCTGTTTTTGTCCAGTGTGTGCAGGAGGGTTTTCTGACACAGTATGTGGACAGGCCAACCAGGGGCGATGCCACATTGGATTTGGTACTGGGTAATGAACCCGGCCAGGTGTTCGATTTAGATGTAGGTGAGCACTTTGGCGATAGTGATCACAATTCAGTTAGGTTTACCTTAGCGATGGGCAGGGACAGGTATATACCGCAGGGCAAGAATTATAGCTGGGGGAAAGAAAATTATGACGCGATTAGGCAAGATTTAGGATGTGTAGGATGGGGAAGGAAACTGCAGGGGATGGGCACAAACGAAATGTGGAGCTTATTCAAGGAGCAGCTAATGCGTGTCCTTGATAAGTATGTACCTGTCAGGCAGGGAGGAAGTTGTCGAGCGAGGGAGCCGTGGTTTACTCAAGAAGTTGAAGCGCTTGTCAAGAGGAAGAGGGCGGCTTATGTTAGGATGAGACGTGAAGGCTCAGTTAGGGCGCTTGAGAGTTACAAGCTAGCCAGGAAGGATCTAAAGGGAGGGCTAAGAAGAGCAAGGAGAGGACACGAGAAGTCATTGGCGGATAGGATCAAAGAAAACCCTAAGGCTTTCTATAGGTATATCAGGAATAAACGAATGATAAGAGTTAGAACAGGGCCAATCAAGGATAGTAGTGGAAAGTTGTGTGCGGAATCAGAGGAGATAGGGGAAGCGTTAAATGAATATTTTTCGTCAGTATTTACAGTAGAGAAAGAAAATGTTGTCGAGGAGAATACTGAGATACAGACTACTAGGCTAGATGGGATTGAGGTTCACAAGGAGGAGGTGTTAGCAATTTTGGAAAGAGTGAAAATAGATAAGTCCCCTGGGCCAGATGGGATTTATCCTAGGATTCTCTGGGAAGCCAGGGAGGAGATTGCAGAGCCGTTGTTGTTGATCTTTAAGTCGTCATTGTCGACAGGAGTAGAGCCGGAGGACTGGAGGATAGCAAATGTTGTCCCCTTGTTCAAGAAGGGGAGTAGAGACAGCCCTGGTAATTATAGACCTGTGAGCCTTACTTCGGTTGTGGGTAAAATGTTGGAAAAGGTTATAAGAGACAGGATTTATAATCATCTTGAAAAGAATAAGTTCATTTGCGATAGTCAGCACGGTTTTGTGAAAGGTAGGTCGTGCCTCACAAACCTTATTCAGTTTTTCGAGAAGGTGACCAAACAGGTGGATGAGGGTAAAGCCGTGGATGTGGTGTATATGGATTTCAGTAAGGCGTTTGATAAGGTTCCCCACGGTAGGCTATTGCAGAAAATACGGAAGTATGGGGTTGAAGGTGATTTAGAGCTTTGGATCAGAAATTGGCTAGCTGAAAGAAGACAGAGGGTGGTGGTTGATGGCAAATGTTCATCCTGGAGTTTAGTTACTAGTGGTGTACCGCAAGGTTCTGTTTTGGGGCCACTGCTGTTTGTCATTTTTATAAACGACCTGGATGAGGGTGTAGAAGGGTGGGTTAGTAAATTTGCGGATGACACGAAGGTCGGTGGAGTTGTGGATAGTGTCGAAGGGTGTTGTAGGGTACAGAGGGACATAGATAGGCTGCAGAGCTGGGCTGAGAGATGGCAAATGGAGTTTAATGCGGAGAAGTGTGAGGTGATTCACTTTGGAAGGAGTAACAGCAATGCAGAGTACTGGGCTAATGGGAAGATTCTTGGTAGTGTAGATGAGCAGAGAGATCTTGGTATCCAGGTACATAAATCCCTGAAAGTTGCTACCCAGGTTAATAGGGCTGTTAAGAAGGCATATGGTGTGTTAGCCTTTATTAGTAGGGGGATCGAGTTTCAGAGCCACGGGGTCATGATGCAGCTGTACAAAACTCTGGTGAGGCCGCACCTGGAGTATTGCGTGCAGTTCTGGTCACCGCATTATAGGAAGGATGTCGAAGCTTTGGAAAGGGTGCAGAGGAGATTTACTAGGATGTTGCCTGGTATGGAAGGAAGGTCTTACGAGGAAAGGCTGAGGGACTTGGGGTTGTTTTCGTTAGAGAGGAGGAGGAGGAGAGGTGACTTAATAGAGACATACAAGATAATCAGAGGGTTAGATAGGATGGATAGTGAGAGTCTTTTTCCTCGGATGAGGATGGCAAACACGAGGGGACATAGCTTTAAGTTGAGGGGTGAAAGATATAGGACAGATGTCAGAGGTAGTTTCTTTACGCAGAGAGTAGTAGGGGCGTGGAACGCCCTGCCTGCAACAGTAGTAGACTCGCCAACTTTAAGGGCATTTAAGTGGTCATTGGATAGACATATGGATGAAAATGGAATAGTGTAGGTCAGATGATCGGCGCAACATCGAGGGCCGAAGGGCCTGTACTGCGCTGTAATATTCTAAAAAATTTGCCAGTTCTGATGAAAGGTCACAGACCTGAAAGGTTAACTTTGCTTCTCTCTCCACAGATGCTGCCAGACCTGCTGAGTATTTCCAGCACTTTTTGTGTTATTTCAGATTGCAGTATTTTGCTTTTATTTGAGAGTTGGAGTAAATGGTTGTTTGTTCAGTTTGGAGGATGGTATAAACATGACTTGACTATTGGAAGACAGAGCAAAATTTCAAGATTTGCTGATTGCCCCCTAATTTGAGGTGTGGCAAACAGTGAGGATGATACCAATTGACTGCAACAGGACATAGATAGGCTAGCTGAATGGGCAGACAGGTGGCAAATGGAATTTAATAGAGAAGCATGAGGTGATGCATTTTGGCAGAAGGGATAGGGAGAGGCAATATAGACTAAATGTCACAGCTCTGAATTGTGTACAGGGACAGAGGGACTTGGAGGCTCATGCGCAGGTGGCAGATCATATTGCGAGAGTAGTTGACAAAGCATATGGGACCTTGGGCTACATAAATAGAGGTATTGAGTACAAAAGCAGAGCGGTTATGCTGAACCTTTATAAAGCTCTGGTTAGGCTCCAACTAGTTCTGGTCACCACGCTTTCGGAAGGATGTCAGGATCCCCAAGAGGGTGCAGAAGAGATTTACCAAAATGATTCTAGGGATGAGGGATAATAGCTTCAAGGTTTAGTTGCTCTCCTTGGAGCAAAGCAGATTGAGGAGCAATTTGATAGTGGTGTAGAAGGTTATGGCAGGTTTAGATAAGGTTGATAAAGAAAAGCTGTTCCCATTAGCTGCCGGTACAAGGACTAGGGGACACAGATTTAAGGTTTTGGGCAAGAGATGCAGGGAGTTTGTGAGGAAGGGCTTTTTTTTTTTTTTACACAGCGAGTGGTAATGACCAGGAACTCGCTGTCTATAACAGCGGTGGAAGCGGAGACAATGAATGACTTCAAATGGAAACTGAGGGAAATAAACTTGCAGGGCAACGGGGATCGACAGGGGAATGGGAATGACTGAACTGCTCTACAGAAAGCTGGCATGGTCTCAAATGGGCCAATGGCCTCCCTCTGAGCCATAATGACTCTCTAACTATATGACCTGACTGCACAAATGATTGGTAGCTCACTATTCGTCATTTTGCAGTGCACCAATCTATTGCACCATTATGCATCTTTAACTTAAGTCCACTGAAGATCCTGCCTAATGGATTAGAATGGTACAACATTAGGTTCCAGCTTCATGGATTGGTAGGTCACCAGATATTTGCATTCAGCAACTTGAAAATGCTGATATTACATAAGATGTACACAGCACAGAACCAATCCACGAGAACATCTATGCTCCACTCGAGCCTCCTCACATCTTTCCTCATCTAAATCTATCATTGTAACCCTCATGCTGGTCTAGCTTCCCCTTAAATGGATCTATGCTATTCACTTCAACCACTCCCTGTGGTAGTGAGTTCTACATTGTCACCACTCTTTGGAGCACATAAAAGCTCTGCAGTCCTGCCTCATCCAGTCATGGATGGTGATAGTCCACAAATGTCCCCATCCTCAATGATGGGGGAACCCAGGACATCAGTGCAAAAGACTGAAGCATTTTCAATCAACTTCAGTCAGAAGTGCTGAGTGGATGATGCATCTTGCCCTGCTCCTGAGATCCCCAGCATCACAGATGCCAGTCTCTCGTCAATTCAATTCACTCCAAGTGTTATCAAATGGCTGAAGGCACTGGATACAGCAAATGTTTATCACATCTCATACCTCATACTGGCTTACTTCATACTTGACAATCGGCCTGTTGTAATCACCTTACTGTCCAGGCCTTCATTGTAGAGGCTTTGATTTTACTCCTAATCAAATAAATATTAATATCAAACTGGAAATCAACAAAAATAAAATCAACATGATATCCAGTGGTAAAAATGCAAACCCCACATAATTGTCCATTGGTTTCTCATCGGCTGTTCAATTATGCAAGACCAGGTTTTGATTCATAACGTGGCACTCAAGCCACAAGAAAATAGAATATACAAGAAGCAGAAGCAAGCTCTCCACCCTGAAACGTACAAATATGATCGCAACATCTGACAGAAAATGGTTTGGAACTGATTATACTGCCAACAGCATTGTAAACTGACCATCTGATAAGCACAGGATACAGCTGCTGTTTGCGCTGTCTGGAAAAGCAGTTTGCTTTAATTCATCGACTAAGAGCTATAACAGAACATACAGCACCTGCAAAAGGTCATTTTTATTTCTAAATTAGTTCATTTTGTACCTTCGCTGGACCAGCTGATTCAACTATAATGGATTTGTACATTAGCTAAATTACTCTTGAACGACTAAATAGAAAGTTTGACACCTGCAAGCTTAAATCAGTTTCCTTTAAATAAATCAGAGAATTTAAAAGAAAATCCAATTAAGCTACTGCCTCTCCAACTACAAGGCTGCTTTTGGAAAAATAAAGTGTAGAACACAAAATGTGACATAGCATTTCTTACAGCGCTACAAAATTCTAAGTTTTTAGTTGGCAATTTTCAGCCGTGGTGTAGATAAGCAATAAGCCATGAGCAGCAGAGAAATGAGAATTTTACTGTGCAGAAACACCTTTACAAAAAGCACATTATTCTAATCAATGCATTGAGTAAATTACATGGCTTCTCAGCGAGTGTCACGTTATTCCAATCTAATGTTACCTATTTTGTGAAAAAATGTCCGCAAAAAGTGCGGACAGTACATAGGTTGTAAAATACTTTTGTGCTCTTTTTCTCGTAAATTGAACCGAGTTTCACAGCTTGCACTTGGCACATGGAATTGCTCTAGTCCCTGCCACACACTGTCATTACTTGATGGTACAAAGTACTAAAAGAGTGGCCAATTAGAACAATTGGTGGTCGCACCGAGAACAGTGACTGCAGCGTCCTTTTATCAAAATATATAATGAGAAAACGACAAATGTTAACTAGATAGTAAGGTGCAAACTTGCACAGAAGAGGTACCATTCGACAGTAATTAAATTATAAAACGTTGTTAGAAACATAATAGCAGAGCCTTCAGCCCCCTCAAAGCCTGTGCTGCCGTTCAATGAGATCAGAGCTGATTTGTTATATTTTATTGATTACAAAATAATCCTTGTGGAGATAGTCAAGATGATTATGGAAGTCATCTGGCTCTGAGATGATTCATTGGAAACTTTGACAAACAAGTTAATAAATAATTGACTTGCTAAAGCCATACATTAAGAACGGAGTGAGAAGCCAGATAATAAGTGAACCATATGTTCCTGCTAATCTGCGGCGGTACATGGCTGCACAGCAGCCTGGAAGGTACCACATAGGCCTTGAGCCGTGATAAATACTGTGTGCACGCGGCAACTACAAAAAATTTAAAAGCTATCCCCCTGTAGGGGTGGAGTGCCTGGCAGATTTCATCAGGGACAGAATTAATGCCTGCATATCACCTCCATGTGCGACAGCTGCTAATATTTGATCTCCGCTGTCCACGTTGCAACTCGCACCAAGCCCCATTCACCCATCACTTCTGGGCTCGCTGGCCTACATTGATTCCCAGATGCGCAACGCCTTCTTTTAAAATTCTCATCCTTGTTTCCAAATCCCTCAAAGGTCTTGCCCCTCTTCCAGCCTCATAACCTGCTGAGATATCTGCACTCATCCAATTTTGGCCTCTTGCACATGCCTGATTTTAATTACTCCACCAGTGGTGGCCATGCCTTCAGCTGCTGCAGTTCCGAGCTTTGGAATTCCTTCCTTAAAACGCTTTTCTTCTCCATTCTCCTTCTAGACGCTCCTTAAGACCTACCTCTTTGACCAAGCTATTGGTCATCTGCCCTTATAGCTCATGTGGCTCAGTGTCAAATTTTGTTTGATAGTGCTCGCCTGAAGTGCCTTGGGACATGTTACTGTTGGGGAAGGGGGCAGGTGGATAGGGAGCTGTTAGAAGATCAGTGCCTGGTTTCTGGCAAAGTGGGATTGCTAACTCTGGCTAGACGCATCCCTGGAGGTTCGATCAGATGATGGTCTGAGCTCGTAATAGGATTTACCTTAAGGTTGGGCCTCCTGTAGTTCAGCACCTTCATTTGTGGTTTTGGGCCAAGAACTCTTATGACAAGTTCCAAGACCTAGCAGGCCACCCATGAGCAGGCGAAGAGGGGATACTATTCTCTCCATCTCTACCCCAACCCCCATCTCCAAGTCTCCTCTCCACTCCCAACTGTTGAGCCGCCCATGATTCAAGTGCTGCCGCCGTCACCACCTCCCCCAACACCCTATCATTTGATTTCAGCCCATCAATCACACCCTCCACCGGCAAGTTCAGGAGACCCTCCCACAATTCCAGATTCTCTTTCTTCACTCACCCCCGTAGCTCTGGACTAGTACAATGGACAATTCTTTATCCAGCATCTCTAGCAGTAGGGAAACCCCAATATCGCTGTGATAGAGCATTGTAAGCATTCAATTCCAGAGATAGGAGAGTTTCTCTACGCTATGCATGCTGGGTAAAGAGATCTAGATACTCAAAAGCCATTTCTTCACCCACTGATGCCTCACACTTACCTACGTGTCTGATGTTTTATGTTCTAAATAGACTTGGATACATTGAAGGCTGTTTGTAGTTTGTAATTTGAGTATCCATGGTTTAAAGGGGCAGTTAGCATCTATTATTCAAGTTATTTCAGACTGACAGCAAGTTTATTTAAAAAACATATGTGCATCCAGGCACGAATTGGATGAAGGAGTAGTGACAGTATATCCAAATTTGCATATGACACTTAGTTAAGAGGCACATCAATTTGTACATAACAGAGAAAGAAGTTAAAAAACGACATAGACTAAGTGAGTGGGCAACATTTCAGCAGATGAAGCTCAATTTGGAAAAGTTTGATATCCATTTAGGATCCAAGGCAGACAAATTGGGATAATTTCCTATTAAGAAACTAGGAGCAATGGATGAGCAAAAAGGATTCGGGTGCTCATGTCCACAAATCACTAAAAGCTAGTGTAGGTATATAAAAAACAAAGTCAAAAAGCCTAATGAAATATTGGCTGTTATAGCTAGAGGGCTGGAACACAGTGATGTTTCTGTTGTACTGAAGCTTGGTCCTCTGGAGTACTGCGTCAGTTTGGGCACCATGCCTGGAGAAGGATATACTGGCCTTACGGGGAAAGCAGTGCAGACTCACCAGAATACAGGGGGTTAAGGGCTGCATTATGATGACAGATTGCATAACTTGGCTTGTGTTATGAACTTTTTAACATGCTAACTTGCAAAAACCACCATTTTTGAAAACAAAGACGGAGTCTGGAAGGTCAGATGACCGCATATCCACTCTGCGAAAGGACAAGACAGAAGTCTTGGTTGCCAGGACATACGAGCATACCAATTAGCAGCAGTAGGCCATTCGGCCCCTTGAGCTTGCTCCACAATTCAATAAGACCATGGCTCATCTGATTGTAACCTCAACTCCACATTCCCTTCTACCCCAATAACCTTTCACCCCCTTGCTCATCAAGAATCAGGGCGGCACAGTGGTTAGCACCGCAGCCTTACAGCTCCAGCGACCCGGGTTCAATTCTGGGTACTGCCTGTGCGGAGTTTGCAAGTTCTCCCTGTGACCGCGTGGGTTTTCGCCGGGTGCTCCGGTTTCCTCCCACAGCCAAAGACTTGCAGGTTGATAGATAAATTAGCCATTATAAATTGCCCCTAGTATAGGTAGGTGGTAGGGGTATTGAGGCAAGGTGGGGATGTGGTAGGAATATGGGATTACTGTCGGATTAGGATAAAATGGGTGGTTGATGGTCGGCACAGACTCGGTGGGCCAAAAGGGCCTGTTTCAGTGCTGTATCTCTAAATAAAATTTAAAAAATTAAAACAAAAGAATCAATCTACCTCTGCCTTAAAAAATATTTAAAGACTTCCTTTTGAGGAAGAACATTCCAAAGACTCACCACCATCAGAGAAAAAGTTTCTCCTCAGCTGTCTTAAATGTGCAACCTCCTATTTTTAAATAGTGACCCCTAGTTCGAGATTCTCCCACAGGGAAAACATCCTTTCCACATTCACCCTGTCAAGACCCCTCAGCATCTTGTATGTTTCAATCAAGACACCTCTTATTCTTCTAAACTCCAGTAGATACAAGCCTAGCCTGTCTATAACCTTTCCTCATAAGACAACCTGCCCATTCCAGGTATTAGTCTCGTAAACCTTCTCTGTACTGCTACCAACACAGTTACACCCTTCCTTAAATAAGGAGACCAATACCGTACATAGTACTCCAGATGTGGTCTCACCAATGTTCCGTATAACTGAAGCATAACCTCCCTACTTCTGTATTCAATTGCCCTCACAATAAACGATAACATTCTATTAGCTTTCATAATTATTTGCTGAACCTGCATACTAACCTTTTGCGATTCATGCACTAGGACACCCAGATCCCTCTGCATCTGAGCTTCACAATCTCTCACCATTTAGATAACATGCTTTTTTTATTCTTACCGCCAAAATGGACAATTTCACATTTTCCCACATTATGCTCCATTTGACATATCTCTGCCCGCTCACAATCTATCTGTATCCCTTTGCAGCCTCCTTATGTCCTCTTCACAAGTTACTTTCCTACCTACCTTTGTGTCATCAGCAAATTTAGCAACCATACCTTCGGTCCCATCATCCAAGTCATTTATATAAATTGTAAATAGTTGAGGCCCCAGCACTGGTCCCTGTGGCACACCATTCGTTACATCTTGCCAACCAAAAAATGACCCATTCATGCCGACTCTGTTTCCTGTTAGCCAATCTTCTATCCATGCCAATAGGTTACCCCCGACACCATGAGCTTTTATTTTCCGCAATAACCTTTGATGTAGCACCTGATCAAATGCCTTCTGGAAATATAAGTACAGAATATCCACCCCTTTATCCACAGCACATGTAACTCCTTCAAAGAACTCCAAAAAATTGGTTAAACATGAGTTCCCTTGTTGACTCTGCCTGATTACCTTTAATTTTTCTAAATGCCCTGCTATAACATCTTTAATAGCTTCTAGCATTTTCCCCATGATTGATGTTAAGCTAACTGGCCTGTAATTGTAGTTTTCTCCCTCCCTTTTTTGAACACTTTGGCTATTTTACAATCTAATGGAACCTTAAAATCAAAACCAATGCATCAACTATCTTACTAGCCACTTCTTTTAAGAACCTAGGATGAAGTCCTTCAGGACCCAGGGATTTGTCAGCCTGCAGCTCCAACAATTTGCTTAGTACCACTTCCCTGGTGATTGTAATTTTCTTGAATTCCTCCCTCCTTTACATTGCCTGATTTACAGTTATTTCTGGGATGTTACGAGCATCCTCCACAGTGTAGACTGATGCAAAATACCTGTCAATTCATCTGCTACCTCCTTATTTCCCTCATTAATTCCCCAGACTTACTTTCTACAGGACCAACGCACACTTTGTTAACTTTCTTTCCCTCATCAATCTTTGTCATTCTTTTTTATATTCTGTATTATCTTCTGACCTGCCACCTATCTCTGCGCAATTATATGCTTTTACTTTAAGTTTGATACTATCTTTGTTTTTTAGTGAGCCATGGACAGTGGATTTTTGAATTTTTCTTTCTCGTTGGAAGGTATCTATTGTGTATTTTTTAAAAATTCATTCGAGGGATGTGGGCATCACTGGCTAGGCCAGCATTTATTGTCCATCCCGAATTACCCTCGAGAAGATGGTTGGGAGCTGCCATCTTGAACTGCTGCAGTCCATGTGGGGTAGGTACATCCACAGTGCTGTTAGGGAGTTCCAGCATTTTGACCCAGTGACAGTGAAGGAACGGCGATATAGTTCCAAGTCAGGATGTGTGTAGCCTGGAGGGGAACTTGCAGGTGGTGTTCCCATGCATCTGCTGCCTTTGTCCTTCTAGTTGGTAGAGGTCGCAGGTTTGGAAGGTGCTGTCTAAGGAAATTAGATATTGGTATAAGGTATTCTGAAAGATCCCCTTAAATGTCTCCCACTGCATCTCTATTGACCTATCCTGTAACCTAATCTGCCAGTTCAGTTTAGCTAGCTCTGCTTTCATGCCCTCATAATTGGCCTTATTTAAGTTTAAAATACTAGTCTTAGACCCACTCTTCTCTCCCTCAAATTGAATGTAAAAGTCAATCATATTATGATTGCTGCTACCTAGGGCGCCTTAACTAGGAGATAATCAATTAATCCCATCTCGTTGCCCAATACCAGGTTTAGTACAGCCTGCTCTCACAAAAACAAGAAATGCTGGATTCACTCAGCAGGTCTGGCAGCATCTGTGGAAAGAGAAGCAGAGTTAACGTTTATGGTCAGTGACCCTTCTTCGGAAGGGTCCGAAGAAGGGTCACTGACCATAAACGTTAACTCTGCTTCTCTTTCCACAGATGCTGCCAGACCTGCTGAGTGAATCCAGCATTTCTTGTTTTTGTTTCAGATTTCCAGCATCCGCAGTATTTTGCTTTTATTTTAGTACAGCCTGCTCTCTGGTTGGCTCCAGAACGTGCTGTGCTAAGAAACTCTCTCAAAAACATTCTATGAACTTCTCATCTAGGCTACCTTTGCCCATCTGATTCTTCCATTCTATATGTTGTGTCATGCAGGCCCCCACCTGCCAAGAATGAGGCACATTAATTTCACCACATAGACATTAAACTTCAAATTGTTTCTGGGAGGATGGGAGGGCCTGTTACAAAGAGCTGCCAGGCCCCTGGTTGGAAAGTCACTTTTGCACATTAGCAGACAGTGTTGGAACAAAGGAGCTATCCCCTACTCCCATATAATACACAGAAGAGACCTGGTCAAACCTGGTCACGTGACCACCTGCTGGCCAACTTGGGGAATTTTAAATTGGAAAAAGTGTGTTTGAAGGCAGAAAGCTCTTGGCTCCTGGATTGAAAAGAGCCTCTCCTGTCTGCTTCCATCTCTTTCTCACAGAACTACAAAACCCATTGAAGACACCTGAAGCCCAAGAGAGAAAAGTCTCCTACAGTGAATAATGTTTAAGAATAATACTGGGCCCCAACGAAAAACAAGAATTACCTACAAGCAAATGAGCTCAAAGAACCGTAACAATAACTCTTCAGATATTGCCTCAAACCTTTCCACCTTATTTATTTCTTGAGCTCTTTTCTGTCCCTATCTGCACGTGTGTATCATGTATGCATGTTGCGTGGGGGGTGAAGTGGATCCATAGGCGTTAACCAAATTAAAGTTCAAGTTTTAATAAATTAAACTTTTCTTATTCAAACCGAAGTAAGCCCGTTTGTGGGAAGGTGAATTTCAGTTTAAATTAACTTACCTTTTGTTTCGGCAGCTTTTTTTTTGAAGCAGCGATAGTGCGAGCGAGGTGGCAGCTGGGAAGGTGAGTTTCAGATTAAATTAATTTACCTCGTGATTCGGCAGTCACGGGGACTGCTGGGTAAGTAAACCTATATATTCGGGCAGTGGCTAAACCTGAAACACTACACATGTAGTGTCTCCCACCCATCCTCCTCCTCTAACCAAAAAAAAAGGACTCTTGTGTGGAGAGTTTGGTAAGGTAAGGTTTTCCTTTTTTTTTATCTCGGTTGTCAATTTAGTGCGGAGGGGATGGAAGCTAGGGAAGTTGCATGCTCCTCTTGCAGGATGTGGGAGGTGAGGGTCACCACTTGTGTCCCTGCTGACTTCACCTGTGAGAAGTGCACCCAACTCCAGCTCCTCGCAGACCGCGTTAGGGAACTGGAGCTGGAGGAACTTCGGATCATTCAGGATGCTGAGGGGGTGATAGCGAACAGTTATAAGGAAGTAGTGACACCTAAGTTACAGGATAAAGGTAGCTGGGTGACCGTCAGGAGAGGGAAAGGGAATAGACGCACAGTGCAGGGATCCCCTGTGGCCATTCCCCTCAATAATACATAGACCATTTTGGATATGGTTGGGGGGGGGGGGGGGGGGGGGGGGGGGGGGAACGACCTACCAGAGGAAAGCCACAGTGGCCAGGTCTCTGGCACTAAGCCTGGCTCAGTGGCTCAGAAGGGAAGGGGGGAGAATAGGAGAGCGATAGTGATAGGAGATTCAATGGTTAGAGGAACAGACAGGAGATTCTGTGGTCGCGAACAAGACTCCCGGATGGTATGTTGCCTACCGGGTGCCAGGGTCAGGGATGTCTCGGATCGAGTCTACAGGATTCTTAAGGGGGAGGGGGAGCAGCCAAAGGTCGTGGTACATATCGGTACCAATGACAGAGCTAGGAAAAGGGATGAGGACCTGAAAAGCGAATATAGGGAGTTAGGTTGGAAGCTGAAAGGCAGGACGAGCAGAGTAGTAATCTCAGGATTGTTACCGGTGCCACGTGCTAGTGAGGCTAGAAACAGGGAGCGAATGCAGCTGAATACGTGGCTACAGAACTGGTGGAGCAGGGAGGGATTCAGATATGTGGATCATTGGGATACCTTCTGGGGAAGGTGGGACCTGTACAAGAAGGACGGGTTGCATCTGAACTGGAGGGGCACCAATATCCTGGGCGGGAGGTTTGCTAGAGCTCTTCGGGAGGGTTTAAACTAGTTTGGCAGGGGGATGGGAACCGGAGCAATGGATCAGTGGATGGGGTAGCTGTTGAACAGGCAGATACCGAGTGCAGAGAGTCTGTGAGGAAGGTTAGACAATTGACACGACAAAGTTGCAGCCACTATGATGGGTTGAAGTGTGTCTATTTTAACGCAAGAAGTGTCAGGACAAAGAACAAAGAAAATTACAGCACAGGAACAGGCCCTTCAGCCCTCCAAGCCTGCGCCGATCCAGATCCTCTATCTAAACATGTTGCCTATTTCTAAGGGTCTGTATCTCTTTGCTTCCTGCCCATTCATGTATCTGTCGAGATACATCTTAAAAGACGCTATCGTACCCATGTCTAACACCTCCGCTGGCAATGCGTTCCAGGCACCCACCACCCTCTGGTAAAGAACTTTCCACGCATATCCCCCCTAAACTTTTCCCCTCTCACTTTGAACTTGTGACCCCTCGTATTTGAATCCCCCACTCTGGGAAAAAGCTTTTTGCTATCCACCCTGTCTATACCTCTCATGATTTTGTACACCTCAATCAGGTCCCCCCTCAACCTCCGTCTTTCTAATGAAAATAATCCTAATCTACTCAACCTCTCTTCATAGCTAGCGCCCTCCATACCAGGCAACATCCTGGTGAACCTCCTCTGCACCCTCTCCAAAGCATCCACATCCTTTTGGTAATGTGGCGACCAGAACTGCACGCAGTATTCCAAATGTGGCCAAACCAAAGTCTTATACAACTGTAACATGACCTGCCAACCCTTGTACTCAATACCCCGTCCGATGAAGGAAAGCATGCCGTATGCCTTCTTGACCACTCTATTTACCTGCGTTGCCACCTTCAGGGAACAATGGACCTGAACACCCAAATCTCTCTGTACATCAATTTTCCCCAGGACTTTTCCATTTACTGTATAGTTCACTCTTGAATTGGATCTTCCAAAATGCATCACCTCGCATTTGCCCTGATTGAACTCCATCTGCCATTTCTCTGCCCAACTCTCCAATCTATCTATATTCTGCTGTATTGTCTGACCGTCCCCTTCACTATCGGCTACTCCACCAATCTTAGTGTCGTCTGCAAACTTGCTAATCAGACCACCTATACTTTCCTCCAAATCATTTATGTATATCACAAACAACAGTGGTCCCAGCACGGATCCCTGTGGAACACCACTGGTCACACGTCTCCATTTTGAGAAACTCCCTTCCACTGCTACTCTCTGTCTCCTGTTGCCCAGCCAGTTCTTTATCCATCTAGCTAGTACACCCTGGACCCCATGCGACTTCACTTTCTCCATCAGCCTACCATGGGGAACCTTATCAAACGCCTTACTGAAGTCCATGTATATGACATCGACAGCCCTTCCCTCATCAATCAACTTTGTCACTTCCTCAAAGAATTCTATTAAGTTGGCAAGACATGACCTTCCCTGCACAAAACCATGTTGCGTATCACTGATAAGCCCATTTTCCTCCAAATAGGGATAGATCCTATCCCTCAGTATCTTCTCCAGCAGCTTCCCTACCACTGACGTCAGGCTCACCAGTCTATAATTACCTGGATTATCCCTGCTACCCTTCTTAAACAAGGGGACAACATTAGCAATTCTCCAGTCCTCTGGGACCTCACCCGTGTTTAAGGACGCTGCAAAGATAACTGTTAAGGCCCCAGCTATTTCCTCTCTTGGAGCATGGATCAGTACTTGGAGCTACGATGTTGTGGCCATTACGGAGACTTGGATATCACAGGGGCAGGAATGGATGTTGGATGTTCCGGGGTTTAGATGTTTCAAAAGGAATAGAGAGGGAGGTAAAGGAGGTGGGGGAGTGGCATTGCTAATCAGGGATAGTATCACAGCTGCAGAAAGGGAGGTCGTCGAGGAGGGTTTCTCTACTGAGTCATTATGGGTGGAAGTCAGAAACAGGAAAGGAGCAGTCACTTTGTTGGGAGTTTTCTATAGACCCCCCAATAGCAGCAGAGACACGGAGGAACAGATTGGGAGGCAGATTTTCGAAAGGTGCAGAAGGAACAGGGTTGTGGTCATGGGTGACTTCAATCTCCCTAATATTGATTGGAACCTACTTAGTGCAAATAGTTTGGATGGAGCAGTTTTTGTCAGGTGTGTCCAGGAAGGTTTCCTGACTCAATATGTAGATAGGGCGACTAGAGGGGAGGCTATGTTGGACTAGGTGCTTGGCAACGAACCAGGCCAGATGGCAGATCTCTCGGTGGGAGAGCATTTTGGTGAAAGTGATCACAACTCCCTGACCTTTAGTCATGGAGAGGGACAGGAGCAGACGGGATGGAAAAATATTTAATTGGGGGAGGGGGAATTACAATGCTATTAGGCAGGAACTGGGGAGCATAAACTGGGAACAGATGTTCTCAGGGAAATGCACGACAGAAGTGTGGAGGTTGTTTAGGGAGCACTTGCTGCGACTGCTGGATAGGTTTGTCCCGATGAGGGAAGGAAGGGATGGTAGGGTGAAGGAACCTTGGATGACAAGAGATGTGGAACAGCTAGTCAAGAGGAAGAAGGAAGCTTACTTAAGGTTGAGGAAGCAAGGATCAGACAGGGCTCCAGAGGGTTACAAAGTAGCCAGGAAGGAACTGAAGAATGGACTTAGGAGAGCTGGAAGGTGACATGAAAAAGTCTTGGCGGGTAGGAGTAAGGAAAATTCCAAGGCGTTCTACACTTACGTGAGGAACAGGAGGATGGCCAGAGTGAATGTAGGGCCGATCAGGGATAGTGGAGGGAACTTGTGCCTGGAGTCGGAGGAGGTAGGGGAGGTCCTAAATGAATACTTTGCTTCAGTATTCACTAGTGAGAAGGACCTGGTCGTTTGTGAAGACAGCGTGGAAGAGGCCAATATGCTCCAACAGGTTGAGGTTAAGAGGGAGGATGTGCTGGAAATTTTGAATGATATGAGGACAGATAAGTCCCCGGGGCCAGATGGGATATACCCAAGGATATTACGGGAAGCGAGGGAAGAGATTGCCGCGCCTTTGGCGATGATCTTTGCGTCCTCACTGTCCACTGGAGTCGTACCGAATGATTGGAGGGTGGCAAATGTTGTTCCCTTGTTCAAGAAAGGGAATAGGGATAACCCTGGGAATTACAGACAAGTCAGTCTTACATCGGTAGCTGGCAAATTATTGCAGAGGATTCTGAGAGACGGGATTTATGATTATTTGGAAAAGCATGGTTTGATTAGAGACAGTCAGCGTGGCTTTGTAAGGGGCAGGTCATGCCTCACAAGCCTTATTGAATTCTTTGAAGATGTGACAAAACACATTGATGAAGGAAGAGCAGTGGATGTGGTGTATATGGATTTTAGCAAGGCGTTTGATAAGGTTCCCCATGGTAGGCTCATTCAGAAAGTGAGGAGGCGTGGGATACAGGGAAAGTTGGCTGTCTGGATACAAAATTGGCTGGCCCAAAGAAGACAGAGGGTGGTAGTAGATGGAAAGTATTCAGCACGGAGCTCGGTGACCAGTGGTGTTCCGCAGGGATCTGTTCTGGGACCTCTGCTCTTTGTGATTTTTATGAATGACTTGGATGAGGAAGTGGAAGGCTGGGTTAGCAAGTTTGCCGATGACACGAAGGTTGCTGGAGTTGTGGATAGTGTGGAAGGCTGTTGTAGGATGCAACGGGACATTGACAGGATGCAGAGCTGGGCTGAGAAGTGGCAGATGGAGTTCAACCTGGAAAAGTGTGAAGTGATTCATTTTGGAAAGTCGAATTTGAATGCAGAATACAGGCTTAAAGACAGGATTCTTGGTAGTGTGGAGGAACAGAGGGATCTTGGGGTCCATGTCCATAGATCGCTCAAAGTTGCCACCCAAGTTGATAGGGTTGTTAAGAAGGCGTATGATGTGTTGGCTTTCATTAACAGGGGGATTGAGTTTAAGAACCGCGAGGTTATGCTGCAGCTCTATAAGGCCCTGGTTCGACCACACTTGGAATATTGTGTTCAGTTCTGGTCGCCTCATTATAGGAAGGATGTGGAAGCTTTAGAGAGGGTGCAGAGGAGATTTACCAGGATGCTGCCTGGACTGGAGGGCATGTCTTGCGAAGAAAGATTGAGGGAGCTAAGGCTTTTCTCACTGGAGCAAAGAAGGATGAGATGTGACTTGATAGAGGGGTACAAGATGATGAGAGGCATAGATGGAGTGGATAGCCAGAGACTTTTTCCAAGGGTGGAAAAGGCCATCACCGGGGGCATAATTTTAAGGTGATTGGAGGAATGTTTCGGGGAGATGTCAGAGGTAGGTTCTTTACACAGAGGGTGGTGGGTGCGTGGAATGCACTGCCAGTGGTGGTAGTAGAAGCAGAGACATTGGGGACATTTAAGCGACTCTTGGATAGGTACCTGGATGATGGTAGAATGAAGGGTAGGTAGTTAGTTTGATATTAGAGTAGGTTAAAGGGTCGGCACAACATCGTGGGCTCAAGGGCCTGGACTGTGCTGTGCTGTTCTATGTTCTTTGCTTTATAATTGGAAAATGGTGAACAAGGATTAGAACATTAGAACATTACAGCACAGTGCAGGCCCTTCGGCCCTCGATGTTGCGCCGACCAGCGAAACCATCTGACCTACACTATTCCATTTTCATCCATATGTCTATCCAATGACCACTTAAATGCCCTTAAAGTTGGCGAGTCTACTACTGTTGCAGGCAGGGCGTTCCACGCCCCTACTACTCTCGAAGTAAAGAAACTACCTCTAACATCTGTCCTGTATCTATCACCCCTCAACTTAAAGCTATGTCCCCTCGTGTTTGCCATCACCATCCGAGGAAAAAGACTCTCACTATCCACCCTGTCTAACCCTCTGATTATCTTGTATGTCTCTATTAAGTCACCTCTCCCCCTCCTTCTCTCCAACGAAAACAATCTCAAGCCCCTCAGCCTTTCCTCGTAAGACCTTCCCTCCATACCAGGCAACATCCTAGTAAATCTCCTCTGCACCCTTTCCAAAGCTTCCACATCCTTCCGATAATGCGGTGACCAGAACTGCACGCAATACTCCAGGTGCGGACTCACCAGAGTTTTGTACAGCTGCAGCATGACATCGTGGCTCCGAAACTCGATCCCCCTACTAATAAAAGCTAACACACCATATGCCTTCTTAACAGCCCTATTAACCTGGGTAGCAACCTTCAGCGATTTATGCACCTGGACACCAAGATCTCTCTGTTCATCTACACTACCAAGAATCTTCCCATTAGCCCAGTACTCTGCATTCCTGTTACTCCTTCCAATGTGAATCACCTCGAACTTTTCCCCATTAAACTCCATTTGCCATCTCTCAGCCCAGCTCTGCAGCCTATCTATGTCCCTCTGTACCCTACAACATCCTTCGGCACTATCCACAACTCCACCGACCTTCGTGTCATCCGCAAATTTGCTAACCCACCCTTCTACACCCTCTTCCAGGTCATTTATAAAAATGACAAACAGCAGTGGCCCCAAAACAGATCCTTGCGGTACACCACTAGTAACTAAACTCCAGGATGAACATTTGCCATCAACCACCACCCTCTGTCTTCTTTGAGCGAGCCAATTTCTGATCCAAAGCTCTAAATCACCTTCAACCCCATACTTACGTATTTTCTGCAATAGCCTACCGTGGGGAACCTTATCAAACGCCTTACTGAAATCCATATACACCACATCCACTGCTTTACCCTCATCCACCTGTTTGGTCACCTTCTCGAAAAACTCAATAAAGTTTGTGAGGCACGACCTACCCGTCACAAAACCGTGCTGACTATCGCTAATGAACTTATTCTTTTCAAGATGATTATAAATCCCGTCTCTTATAACCTTTTCCAACATTTTACCCACAACCGAAGTAAGGCTCACAGGTCTATAATTACCAGGGCTGTCTCTACTCCCCTTCTTGAACAAGGGGACAACATTTGCTATCCTCCAGTCTTCCGGCACTATTCCTGTCGACAATGACGACATAAAGATCAAGGACAAAGGCTCTGCAATCTCCTCCCTAGCTTCCCAGAGAATCCGTGGATAAATCCCATCTGGCCCAGGGGACTTATCAATTTTCACACTTTCCAAAATTGATAACACCTCCTCCTTGTGAACCTCAATCACATCTAGCCTAGTAGCCTGAATCTCAGTATTCTCCTCGACAACATTTTCTTTCTCTACTGTAAATACTGACGCAAAATATTCATTTAACACTTCCCCTATCTGCTCTGATTCCACACACAACTTCCCACTACTATCCTTGATTGCCCCTAATCTAACTCTAGTCATTCTTTTATTCCTGATATACCTATAGAAAGCCTTAGGGTTTCCCTGATCCTATCCGCCAATGACTTCTCGTTTCCTCTCCTTGCTCTTCTTAGCTCTCCCTTTAGATCCTTCCTGGCTAGCTTGTAACTCTCAAGCGCCCTAACTGAGCCTTCACGTCTCATCCTAACATAAGCCTTCTTCTTCCTCTTGACAAGCACTTCAACTTCTTTAGTAAACCACGGCTCCCTCGCTCGACAACTTCCTCCCTGCCTGACAGGTACATACTTATCAAGGACACGCAGTAGCTGCTCTTTGAATAAGCTCCACATTTCGATTGTTCCCATCCCCTGCAGTTTCCTTCCCCATCCTACGCATCCTAAATCTTGCCTAATCGCATCATAATTTCCTTTCTCCCAGCTATAATTCTTGCCCTGCGGTATATACCTGTCCCTGCCCATCGCTAAGGTAAACCTAACCGAATTGTGATCACTATCACCAAAGTGCTCACCTACATCTAAATCTAACACCTGGCCGGGTTCATTACCCAGTACCAAATCCAATGTGGCATCGCCCCTGGTTGGCCTGTCTACATACTGTGTCAGAAAACCCTCCTGCACACACTGGACAAAAACTGACCCATCTAAAGTACTCGAACTATAGTATTTCCAGTCGATATTTGGAAAGCTAAAGTCCCCCATAACAACTGCCCTGTTACTCTCGCCCCTGTTGAGAATCATCTTCGCTATCCTTTCCTCTACATCTCTGGAACTATTTGGAGGTCTATAAAAGACTCCCAACAGGGTGACCTCACCTCTCCTGTTTCTAACCTCGGCCTATACTACCTCAGTAAACGAGTCCTCAAACGTCCTTTCTGTCGCTGTAATACTCTCCTTGATCAACAATGCCACACCCCCCCCTCTTTTACTATCTTTTCTGTTCTTACTGAAACATCTAAATCCTGGAACCTGCAACATCCATTCCTGCCCCTGCTCTACCCATGTCTCCGAAATGGCAACGACATCGAGATCCCAGGTACCAACCCATGCTGCAAGCTCACCCACCTTATTCCGGACGCTCCTGGCGTTGAAGTAGACACACTTTAAAACCAGGTTCTTGCTTGCCAGTGCCCTCTTGCGTCCTTGTAACCTTATCCCTGACCTCACTACTCTCAACATCCTGCACACTGGAACTACAATTTAGGTTCCCATCCCCCTGCTGAATTAGTTTAAACCCCCCCGGAGCACTAGCAAATCTCCCCCCCAGGATATTGGTACCCCTCTGGTTCAGGTGAAGACCATCCTGTTTGTAGAGGTCCCACCTACCCCAGAAAGAGCCCCAATTATCCAGGAAACCAAAACCCTCCCTCCTGCACCATCCCTGCAGCCACGTGTTCAACTCCTCTCTCTCCCTATTCCTCGCTTCGCTATCACGTGGCACGGGCAACAACCCAGAGATAACAACTCTGTTTGTTCTCGCTCTAAGCTTCCACCCTAGCTCCCTGAATTTCTGTCTTAAATCCCCATCTCTCTTCCTACCTATGTCGTTGGTGCCTACGTGGACCACGACTTGGGGCTGCTCCCCCTCCCCCTTAAGGATCCCAAAAACACGATCCGAGACATCACGAACCCTGGCACCTGGGAGGCAACATACCAACCGTGAGTCTCTCTCGTTCCCACAGAACCTCCTATCTGTTCCCCTAACTATGGAGTGCCCAATGACTAATGCTCTGCTCCTCTTCCCCTTTCCCTTCTGAGCAACAGGGACAGACTCTGTGCCAGATACCTGTACCCCATTGCTTACCCCTGGTAAGTCGTCCCCCGCAACAGTATCCAAAACAGTATACCTGTTGTTGAGGGAAACGGCCACAGGGGATCCCTGCACTGCCTGCTGGTTCCCTCTCCTTCCCCTGACGGTAACCCATCTACCTACTTCTTTTACCTGAGGTGTGACTACCTCCCCATAACTCCTCTCAATAACCCCCTCCGCCTCCCGAATGATCCGAAGTTCATCCAGCTCCAGCTCCAGTTCCCTAACGCGGTTCTCGAGGAGCTGGAGTTGGGTGCACTTCCCGCAGATGCAGTCAGCAGGGACACTCTTGGCGACCCTTACCTCCCACATTCTGCAGGAGGAACATACAACTGCCTTAACTTCCATTCCCTCTATTCTAAATTCCCAACAAATCCAGCAGTCCCCTGGTCCTCCGAAAACAAAAGGGAATTAACTTCTAAACTTCCACTGAAATTGACTTCCCAGCTGTTAGCTCGCTCTCGCACCTCCGCTGCAGTCACCAAAACTAAAACTAAAAGGGCGATTCACAAAGGGTGAGTTCAAAACACAGTGCGTTTAAAATTAAACCCTGTTACAGTAAGACCAGGTGAAGGCCGAGTGGGACCCCGAGAGACCTTTCTCACCTGGTCCTGACAGTAGGTTAAAATCCCCCATAATTATCGCCGTACCTTTCTGACAAGTTCCGATTATTTCTTCCTTCGCACTCTGTTCTACCAGGTGGTTACTGTAAGGGGGCCTGTCCACCACTCCCATGAGTGACTTCTTGCCTTTATGATTTTGCATCTCGACCCAAACTGCTTCCGCATCCTGGTTTCCTGAACTTCGGTCATCCCTCTCTAATGTGCTATTAATTAACCGAGCCACCCCTCCTACTTTTCCTAGCTTCCTGTCCTTCCTAAATGTCATGTACCCTTCAATATTTAGGTCCCAATCTCTGTCATCCTGCAGCCATGTCTCTGTCGTGCTTATCAGATCATACTTATTTATTTCTATTTGCATTATTAGTTCATCTGTTTTGTTTTGAATGCTACGTGCATTCAGATAGAGCCTTTAGTTTTGTCCTTCTATTATTTTTGTAACCTCTAGTCATGACTGCTGATTTGCTGTTAGATTTGTCCTCTCTGCCCCTTCCTGTTTATCATTTCCCAAATTAATTTCTCTCTTTCCTCGTCTCTACTCTTGGATTGACCACACCTTCCCAAATTTGATCTCTTGCCCTCACTATTTAGTTTAAAACCCTCTCTACCTCCCTAGTTACGCGGCTCACTGGGACACCAGCATGGTTCAGTGGTACCGTCCCAACGGTATGGCTCCCATTTTCCCCAGTACTGGTGCCAGAACCCACTTCCATCACACCAGTCTTTGAGCCACACATTCATTTCTCTAATCTTATTTGTCCTACGTCAATTTGCACATGGCTCAGGTAATAATCTCTGGATTATTACCTTTGAGGGTCTGCTTCTTAATTTGGTGCCTGGCTCCTCATACTGACTGTGCAGAAACTTGGTACCTGAACAGATGTTCCAAACCCTGGCACTGGGCAGGCAACACAGCCCTCTGGACCCTCGCTCTTTGCTGCAGAGAACAGTGTCAATCCCTCTCACTATACCGTCCACTACATTCCTATTTGCTCCCCCGACTAGAATGGCTTCTTGTACCACAGTGCCATGGCCAGTTAGCTCATCCACCTTGCAACCCCCACTCTCATCCAACAAGATGAAAGAACCTCAAACCTGTTGGACAATCGCAAAGGCTGAGGCTCCTGCACTCCTGCCCTCTGGGTCCCCTTATCTGCCTCAGCTGCAGCCACAATCTCCGGTCCCTGACAACAGATGAACGACTTTTTTGAAAAACAGAGACTGCAGGGATAACAACTCAAGAACAATGGGTTTCACCTGTTCAGAGTTTCAGGTCATAAAACGTGGGGGCAATGATCAATGATTCTGAAGGTGCAAATGTACCAAACAGCTGTTAATAGGGGAAGGCCCAAGTGGCCATCTGAAACCAGAGCTCTGGTCTCTGTATATCGGAACAGGTCAATAAGCCATTGCCTTTTGATTCCAGATAATTTTAAACAGATTTTCTGAAGGCAGACAGACTGTAAGAGAAGAAACAGCTGGGGGGGCGGGGGGGAGGAGTGGTGCAGGGGGGTGGAGAGCAAGAGCTTGGGGGGGGGGGGGGGGGGTGGTGGAGAAATAGAGAAAGAGAGAGCCATCTGCAATTGGAAGCCTGATACGGTAAAAGGCTGCGAAGACTTGAACCAGTTTTGAACGTTGAAACTTGCAGAGAAGACCATGACCAGCAGGATCACCAGGAAAAGTCTTATTCACAGACGTTCAGGTCGGAAGTGCTCAGAGAAGTGAGCCTAGGGGATACTTACTTTTGAAAAGGTGTCGGAGATCCAACCCATTGCTCCTGGGAGCAGTTTGGGACTTTTAACTGCAAAGGATTTCTCGATCAAATAGATTTGCGTAACGTGCAAGTCTGATGTGAGGTTTAAGTATTTTAATAAGTGAAGAAAATACCTTTCTTGGTAATCTGGGGTATCAGTTACTCGCAAAAGTATTATTTCGTTAATGGGAATTTCTTTTAGTTTAATTGTTAAAATAAAAGTCTTAATATGTGATATCTTGTGTAATTCTTTAGATTGGTTTGAGGGTTCATATCTCGTATTTTATCATCAACAACCTCATTAGGTCATAACACTTGTACTTCCTTGAGTTTAGAAGGCTGAAGGGTCATCTAATTGAGATCTTTAAAATATTAGGAGATTTGATAGGGTAGATCGAGAATCTATTCCTCTCAAAGGAATCCAGAAAGTATTCTTCTGGTGAATCTGCTCTCCAATATATCCTTCCCAAAGTGCAGCGTCCACAACTGAAGGCAGTACTCTTGCCTGGTGTTCTACCAGAGCTCTGTACAGCTGTAACATAATTTCTACCCCTTTGTATTCAAGCCTTATTGAGATAATAGTCAACATTCCACTAGCCTTTTTAATTATTTTTTGTACCTGCCCACTGGCTTTCAGTGATTTCTGTACTAAACCCCTAAATCTCCGTTCATCACAGTTCCTAGCTTCTCACCATTTAGAAAATACTCTCCACCTATCTTTGTTTGGGCCACTTGTCCCATGCTGAAATTCGTCTGCCACAGCTTTACACAGAAATGAACCAAAGCTTAATTTACTTCACATGACGAGATACAATCACCACTTGCCCATAAAGCTCAAATTAGTCACTTTTATATTGAAACACCGTTTCCTTCAAAGGAAAATGGCCGCATTACTGTTTCCATGATAGCCCAAGAAGTTAATAACAGATTAATGCAAGCTTGATCTACATAGAGGGTACATTCAATTCCTGTTAGAAATTTTACATTTTGTAAACATTCCTATTGCCCTCCCCATCCCCCAAAAAACAATGTGCAGCACTTCCATGGTATTTTACATTGGTTTGTCATGAAACTTGGGGAACTGTCACAATCAAGGTGCCCCTTACAAAATTAAATAGCTGCATGGAATTACGACCTCAGCTCAAGGTCTGATTGGCCCGTGAACACTCTAATTCAAGATCAAGTGCGGCGAAAAATGAAGTACAAAATAGAAGAAAGGTAGACCGAGCACTGGTGAATAATAAGTGAATAGACAAAATAATTATTGGGGGAGTGGGGAAAGAGATGGAGGCTGTTCAGTTCTGGAATTCATAATGGAGCCTCAGCCCAAGAGATTGAGAGGAAAGTCAAATGGGGATTAAATGTATGATTATTTGCTTCTTTGCAGAATCAACCTCCTTTGGCATTAGCCATGCCAGTGCTGTTGCAACGTACTATTTGTTGATCGCTTATGGTTGTTAATTACTTAAAGACTGGACTGTACCAGCAGAGATACAATGCTATTGCACCGCGCAGTGTTAGAAACTGCTTGTTGCCCAATAGAATAGAACTTGGTGAGCATGATCACAAGCTAGGTCTGCAAATCTTGCAAGATTGGAAACATTTAAATCATTCACAAGCTCTGCAAAATACCAAGAGGTGGAGCTGCGACTGACATTGCTTTGGGACCTGGTGAAATAATGGTTGTGAAATTCCCAAATATCACAGGTATTGATGACTGTTAGTAGACTTGCTGGTTACCGTTTCTGAAGCAGTGACTTAAAATACTGAAGTCCAAAAAAGATAACGTATAATGAAAGAATAGTTGAGATGTTAACTGGTAGCAGGGCAGGTACAATTTAAATCTTATTGCTCGGCTGCCATTCTAAGCTGTTGCTGAATTAGTAACTAAACTGGCAAGGTGGTGGTTTAATATTGTGGCAGATACTTTTGACTTCTTGCTGTGATTGAATGAGATTTTGTTTCAAGTCTTCAGACCAAAAAAGGTTAAACATTGGGAAACCATCAAAAAAGTGCTTAGAAGCCATTAGTGCACAAGATATTCCTCTTGAAATTCAAAAAATTTACATTTTCACACATACCTAGCATGGAGTGAACTTACATATTTTAGAGATAGGTGGGTGGACACTCCACTGAATATTATTTGTCAGGGGTACATGTGTTGGACTGTGACAGTTAAGTCTTACTTTCACACTGCACGTAGCTCAACTTACCTGCACGCAGGCCTGAAACTGCTCCCACAGTATGCCTGGTACTTCATCAGGGAGGCAAAGCAAAAGCTCAGTACAGCTCCTGAAATGAATAAACGATGACAATATTAAAACTAAACTATTTAAAGCATTTTATACCACTGTATTTGCTGTGGCATTTTTCAAAAAGGCACATTCATGCCAAACTGAAATGTGGCTCAATATGTACCGTGGTCCGTATTTTGCAGGTGGTGTCAAAAATTACCAGCTTCAAGTCAAATATTGAATTTTGTGTATAGGGACAATCCGATTATATATTCCTCTTAAAGTAAAATATTTATTTATTTAGAGATACAGCACTGAAACAGGCCCTTCGGCCCACCGAGTCTGTGCCGACCATCAACCACCCCTTTATACTAATCCTACACTAATCCCGCAGCACCGCACCGCAGCCTCACAGCTCCAGCAACCCGGGTTCAATTCTGGGTTCTGCCTGTGTGGAGTTTGCAAGTTCTCCGTGTCTGCGTGGGTTTCCTCCAGGTGCCTCCCACATGCCAAAAGACTTGCAGGTTGATAGGTTAATTGGCCATTATAAATTGCCCCTAGAATAGGTAGGTGGTAGGAAAATATAGGGACAGGTGGGGATGTGCTAGGAATATGGAATTAGTGTAGGATTAGTATAAATGGGTGGTTGATGGTCGGCACAGACTCGGTGGGCCGAAGGGCCTGTTTCAGTGCTGTATCTCAAAACTAAAACTAAACTTAATCCCATTTCCTACCACATCCCCACCTCCCCTATATTCCCCTACCACCTACCTATACTAGGGGCAATTTATAATGGCCAATTTACCTATCAACCTGCAAGTCTTTGGCTGTGGGAGGAAACCGGAGTACCCGGCAAAAACCCACGCAGTCACAGGGAGAACTTGCAAACTCCGCACAGGAAGTACCCAAAATTGAACCCGGGTTGCTGGAGCAGTGAGGCTGCGGTGCGAACCACTGCGCTGCCCAAGTTCAAACAGTCCACTTAAATTCTAAGTTGCTTAATCCAAATTCACACTTGCTGTGATACTTAAGCTGCACAATTAAAAAATAACTTGAAAGCAAACGAAAATGATTGCATTAGGATTGGATTGTATAACTTGCTGTGGCCATAAACCATTATCACAGTAATGTGGTATTATATATCCTGCACAATAATTTCTGACAACAAATAGGGAAGAAAAATAAAATGCAAACCAACACAAAACCAACACCTGGGATGGTTTGTATGGCTCAGTATCATACCACACAAACTAATTATTTACTCAGCAAGAAGTCCTAAAAAGTAATCCTTAAAGAGACAAAAATAAATGGTAATCAGAACATTGTTGTAAAGTCATATCCTTCTCAGAGTTTTACAGAAATAGCCCAAGTGCTGCTAGCTCAAAAACACCCACCACACAGAATAAAACATACAAAAATAAATCAAAACAAAAATTCTACAAAATTGAATGAAAACAAATGTATTCACAAAATAAAGCCCCTTAAAATACAAATGCTGTGGTGGTGAGTAGGAAACAGAAGCACTTATTTATATGATGAACATAATTATCCTCGATTTAGAGTTACATACAACTCAAAAGAAATTCAGCACAGCAAAAATTAACCAATCTCCAATGAGACTGGTAGTATTTTATTACACAAGAGGTCACTCAACCCTTCATAGAACTGTCCACTTAGTCTCATTCCCTTGTCTTTTTCTATACCCTTTTACATTCAACAACATACTTATCTGGCACCTTTAACATAATAAAATATCCCAAGGCGCTTCACAGGAGCATTATAAAACCAAGTATGACACTGAGCCACAGAAGGAAATATTAGGTCAGATGACTAAAAGCCTGGCCAAAGAAATAGGTTTTATGGAGAGTCTTAAGGGGGGAAAAGAGAGATGGAGGGAGGGTATTCCAGAGCTTGGGGCCTAGGCAACTGAAGGCACAGCCACCAATGGTGAAGAATTACAGCAATGCAGATATCAGAGAGGGTTGTGGGGCTAGAATAGATTACAGAAATAGGGAGGCGTGAGGCCATGAAGGAATTCAAAAACAAGGATGAGAATTTTAAAATCAAGGCATTGCTTGACTGGGAGTCAATGTAGGTCAGCCGGCACAGGGGTGAAGGGGGAATGGGGCTGGGTGAGAGTTGTTATGAAAGTGCTCACTTAAATTTTTTTTGCGTATTCGCATTTTAGAATCATGGACATTGGTTTACTTGGGAAAATTGAAAAGACTTGCATTTTTTTTTTTTTACAAGGGTCACAGAGATCTCGTTTGAAACCAACCTTTACGAGACATCATATGCCTTTAGCTCAATAAACAACAGAAACCTTGGTGACTTAGCGCAGTGGGGAGAGATGTTTACAAGAGAAGTGACATGTCAAGATTTACGATGGTCAGGAAGTCACTTTTGGGATATTGTATTGATTTTCTGGTTGGGATGTGGACTGTGTTGAAAAGCAGTTGGAGATTAACCTACCAAGAGAGAAGCATCCAGCTTTCCTCCCTGAAATGGAGCGTATCGAGGGTGTGGGAGTTAAAACCCAGATGCCAGATTTCTCTCAAGGAGCTCCTGGAATCCTCGACGACGCCTGAAAAGGACTGCTTCAGAAAACATCCCAGTGATCAGTCTACTTGGACACAGACCCCGGACCAAAACGGACAACAGACATCCTTCCATATTTTCCTTCTTCAAGAAAAAACAAGTATTTGGCCAAAGTTCTTTTTTAAGAGCTCTGCAGAGACCTCAAGTTAGAGAGAGTAGAATACGGGAGACCAGCCAGGGGTGCGCTGGAACTGTCAAGTCTAGAGGTAACGAAGGCATGAATACGGGTTTCAGCAACAGATGAGCTGAGACAGGGGCGAAGTCGGGCGATGTTACAGGGGGTGGAAATAGCCGGTCTTAGTGATGACATGAATGTGAGGTCGAAAGTTCATCTCAGGGTCAAATGTGACACCAAGGTTGCGAACAGACTGGCTTAATTGCAGACTGTTACCAGGGAGAGGTATGGAATCAGTAGGTAGGGGACTGCATTTGGAGCAGGGACTGAAAACAATGGCTTCAGTCTTCCCAATATTGAAGTGGAGGAAATTTCTGCTCATCCAGTACTGGATGTCGGATAAGCAGTCTATAATTTAGCAACAGTGGAGGAGCCGAGAGAAGTGCTGGTGAAGTTGAGCTGAGTGTTGTCAGCATACATGTGAAAACTAACACTGCGCTTTTGGATGATGTCGTTGAGGGGCAGCATGTACATGAGAAACAGGAGGGGGCCAAGGATAGATCCTTGGGGGACACCAGAGGTAACTGTGCTGCAGGGCGGCACAGTGGCACAGTGGTTAGCACCGCAGCCTCACAGCTCCTGCGACCCGGGTTCAATTCTGGGTACTGTCTGTGTGGAGTTTGCAAGTTCTCCCTGTGTCTGCGTGGGTTTTCTCCGGGTGCTCCGGTTTCCTCCCACAAGCCAAAAGACTTGCAGGTTGGTAGGTAAATTGGCCGTTATAAATTGCTCCTAGTATAGGTAGGTGGTAGGGAAATATAGGGACAGGTGGGGATGTGGTAGGAATATAGGATTAGTGTAGGATTAGTATAAATGGGTGGTTGATGGTCAGCAGAGACTCGGTGGGCCGAAGGGCCTGTTTCAGTGCTGCATAACTAAAAAAACTAAAGTGATTCTCTGGCTACAATTAGATAGATAAGAATGAAAACAGGCGAGAGCAGTCCCACCAAGCTGGATGACAGTGGAGAGGCACTGGGCGGAGGATGGTATGCTCAACCACGTCAAAGGCTGCAGACAGGTACAGAAGGACGAGGAGGGTAAGCGTTCCTCTATCACTGTCACATAGGATTCTTCTCCAAATGTTTATTAACTTTCCTTCTGAAAACAACTGTGGATTTTGCTCTCACTTCCTTTTCTGGTATAGCATTCCATGACCTCTGCATAAAAAAAAACCTAACTTATTGCTTTGACAATTTTCATTTACATCCTCTAGTTACTGACTCATTAGCGAGTGGAAATATATGAAATCAATATATACCAGTTATAGAAATGCTGGAATCACTCAGCAGGTCTGGCAGCATCTGTGGAAAGAGAAGCAGAGTTAACGTTTCGGGTCAGCGACCATTCTTCGGAACTGACAAATATTAGAAAAGTCACAGATTATAAACAAGTGAGGTGGGGGTTGGGCAAGAGATAACAAAGGAGAAGGTGCAGATTGGACCAGGCCACATAGCTGACCAAAAGGTCACGGAGCAAAGGCAAACAATATGTTAATGGTGTGTTGAAAGACAAAGCATTAGTACAGATTCGGTGTTAATATACTGAATATTGAACAGCAGCAAGTGCAAACCTGAAGAAAAACAACCTGAAAAAAACAGTGGGTAAGCAAACTGAACAAACTAAGATGAAATGAAATAAATGCAAAAAAAGATTGTAAAAAATGTAAAAAGGAATGTAAAAAAAAAGAAAAAAATAACTAAAAATGACTAAAAATGAAAGTAAAGTGGGGGGCTGTCATGCTCTGAAATGATTGAACTCAATGTTCAGTCCGGCAGGCTGTAGTGTGCCTAATCGGTAGATGAGATGCTGTTCCTCGAGCTTGCGTTGATGTTCACTGGAACACTGCAGCAATCCCAGGACAGAGATGTGAGCATGAGAGCAGGGGGGTGCGTTGAAATGGCAAGCAACCGGAAGCTCAGGGTCTTAGTTTGTTCAGTTTGCTTACCCACTGTTTTTTTCAGGTTGTTTTTCTTCAGGTTTGCACTTGCTGCTGTTCAATATTCAGTATATTCACACCTAATGTGTACTAATGCTTTGTCTTTCAACACACCATTAACATATTGTTTGCCTTTGCTACGTGACCTTTTGGTCAGCTATGTGGCCTGGTCCAATCTGCAACTTCTCCTTTGTTATCTCTTGCCCAACCCCCACCTCACTTGTTTATAATCTGTGACTTTTCTAATATTTGTCAGTCCTGAAGAAGGGCGGCACAGTGGCTAGCACCGCAGCCTCACAGCTCCAGGGACCCGGGTTCGATTCCGGGTACTGCCTGTGTGGAGTTTGCAAGTTCTCCCTGTGTCTGTGTGGGTTTTCTCCGGGTGCTCCGGTTTCCTCCCACATGCCAAAGACTTGCAGGTTGATAGGTAAATTGGCCATTATAAATTGTCACTAGTATAGGTAGGTGGTAGGGAAATATAGGGACAGGTGGGGATGTTTGGTAGGAATATGGGATTAGTGTAGGATTAGTATAGATGGGTGGTTGATGTTCGGCACAGACTCGGTGGGCCGAAGGGCCTGTTTCAGTGCTGTATCTCTAAAAAAAAAAGGGTCGCTGACCCGAAACGTTAACTCTGCTTCTCTTTCCACAGATGCTGCCAGACCTGCTGAGTGATTCCAGCATTTCTTGTTTTTGTTTCAGATTTCCAGCATCCGCAGTATTTTGCTTTTATTATACCAGTTATAGTTTCAGCTCAAGAGTGGCTAAAAATAAAACACTAGAACTGCTGCACATTCGTCGTAACAAAAAAGGTACACAAGAGCAAAGTGATAATGGCTCTCAACCATTTAATCTCTCATCATTGACTCCAGTTCTTTTCTTTCTTTTGGGCCTCCTTATCTCGAGAGACAATGGATACGCGCCTGGAGGTGGTCAGTGGTTTGTGAAGCAGCGCCTGGAGTGGCTATAAAGGCCAATTCTGGAGTGACAGGCTCTTCCACAGGTGCTGCAGAGAAATTTGTTTGTTGGGGCTGTTGCACAGTTGGCTCTCCCCTTGCACCTCTGTCTTTTTTCCTGCCAACTACTAAGTCTCTTCGACTCGCCACAATTTAGCCCTGTCTTTATGGCTGCCCGCCAGCTCTGGCGAATGCTGGCAACTGACTCCCACGACTTGTGATCAATGTCACACGATTTCATGTCGCGTTTGCAGACGTCTTTATAACGGAGACATGGACGGCCGGTGGGTCTGATACCAGTGGCGAGCTCACTGTACAATGTGTCTTTGGGGATCCTGCCATCTTCCATGCGGCTCACATGGCCAAGCCATCTCAAGCGCCGCTGACTCAGTAGTGTGTATAAGCTGGGGATGTTGGCCGCTTCAAGGACTTCTGTGTTGGAGATATAGTCCTGCCACCTGATGCCAAGTATTCTCCGAAGGCAGCAAAGATGGAATGAATTGAGACGTCGCTCTTGGCTGGCATACGTTGTCCAGGCCTCGCTGCCGTAGAGCAAGGTACTGAGGACACAGGCCTGATACACTCGGACTTTTGTGTTCCGTGTCAGTGCGCCATTTTCCCACACTCTCTTGGCCAGTCTGAACATAGCAGTGGAAGCCTTACCCATGCGCTTGTTGATTTCTGCATCTAGAGACAGGTTACTGGTGATAGTTGAGCCTAGGTAGGTGAACTCTTGAACCACTTCCAGAGCGTGGTCGCCAATATTGATGGATGGAGCATTTCTGACATCCTGCCCCATGATGTTCGTTTTCTTGAGGCTGATGGTTAGGCCAAATTCATTGCAGGCAGACGCAAACCTGTCGATGAGACTCTGCAGGCATTCTTCAGTGTGAGATGTTAAAGCAGCATCGTCAGCAAAGAGGAGTTCTCTGATGAGGACTTTCCGTACTTTGGACTTCGCTCTTAGACGGGCAAGGTTGAACAACCTGCCCCCTGATCTTGTGTGGAGGAAAATTCCTTCTTCAGAGGATTTGAACGCAATTGACTCCAGTACACTGTACATTACTTCACTTTTATAAATGAACGCTGTGCAACCCATGAACAGTTAACAGAAAATATCGGAGTATCCTGGTGGCACCAGCTACAAAGTCTGTTCAGCCCTGGTCTACACTCAGCTGCTCTTTTGACTCATGGCCATAACTACTATAGGCAAATTAGTTACAGGGTCCGAAGTTACTTCTCAAGTCATTGCTATTACTTTACTATTTGGTCTCAGGATATGGGTGACACTGGCAAGGACAAATCTATTGTCTGCTCCAACCTACCTCAAGAAGATGCTGGTGGACCTTCTTGAACTGCTACAATCCTTGCGGTGATGAGGCTTCCACAATGGTGTTAGGCAAGGAATTCTAGTGATATTGGGCAAAACAACATTTTGCTATAGGCATGTTTTGCCATTACTGTATTCCATGTCTTGAGTGTTAGCTGTATCTGTGTACCCGGTTGTAAAGACTCATTTCAGCACGAAAGGCTTCCACGTACAAAAGTGTACATGTGATGTGCTGTCAAATACTGCTATGTGTGCTCATTTTTCTGGTAGGAACCGTCACTCAATTATTGCCAAATGTGAACAGATCAAATAAGTTTTACAGAAAGAACATGATCATACTAGGAATCGACAGAGATAATGCAAACTCATGCTCAAGCTCTCAAGACTTCATTAGATAGCACAATTCTTTGAAAAGACACAAGCTTTATAACTCTGAAGGACCCTGCGAGTCTAACATGGGCAAGATTTACAACACATTCAAAAAATAAACAGCTCAATCATCTATCCTGTTTACGTACAATATTTTAAAATCAGAATATTCTCACATATGCTGACTTGTTTAAAGTTGCATTCCAACATACAAACAAAAGCTTGCTTGATTCTATCGCCTATGATGAGAGGTTTTTCCTTTCTAATGACTTTATTGGGACTGCACCATTTTCCAGCTGTTCAATATTGTTTCAAGTGCCATTTCTTTAGTCAACAGATATCTGAAGCTAGAGAACTGCCATGATTCTCCTCAGGCAATACCACTTAATTGTTTAGCCATCTGATCCTTCACAAGGTTCCCTTGAGTGCAACTGGTGAAGTTTTTTGGGTTGAATTTAGATGGACACAAGGCCTTTGGTACAGCTTCCTCACATTCAGTGCCAGACTATTTAGGAAGAACTGGATTGGGGATTAGGAATAATCACACCAGTAAATAAAAAGCACCACTGTTTGAAAAATCAGTGACCAATGATCAGGTGTTAATCTAAGTTAGTATATGGAGAATCGAATCACATATTTAAGAGCTAAACTATTTTTGGAAGGAGATCGGGGGTTTGTGATGTACAGACTTCTTTTTAATTTGATGCTTAAAAATTTAATTTGTTTGCTCAAGTGTGCATATTAGCAATGTTTGCACTTGTCCATATGGAAAAAAAAAACTAGTGCGCTTTGGTTGTCTTGGGAAAAGGAGGAAGAAAAGGGGTGAGGAAGAGGAAAGAAAGGACACCATCCCATGAACACCAACAATTTTTTAAAACATTTAGTTCCCCTCATTTAAATTACACATTCTGTAATAGTACAAGCAAATACGAACACACGAATTAGGAGAAGTAGGCCACTCGGCCCGTCGAGCCTGCCCCGCCATTCAATAAGTTCATCGCTGAACTGATTACTCCACATTTCCATCTACCCCCAATAATCTTTCACCCCCTTGTTTATCAAGAATCTATCTACCTCTGCCTTAAAATATTCAAAGACTCTGCTTCCACTGGCTTTTGAGGAAGAGAATTCAAAGACTCACTGTTAGGGTTTACTCCCTTAGCCGTGGTCTCTCCCGAGACGCCCACAAGGCAGCTGTTCATTTGACAAATAAAACAAGTTAGGGTTATACCCTCATAACCAAAAAATACTTGCTGCAGTCAGGTGGGAGTTGAACAGTGCAAACCACCCTCACCAGGTGGCCGTAACCAATTGGGGGCTTGTCTGGGATCTGAACTGCCAGACAAACGGGAAATTTGGAAAACGGGAGGGAAAATTGACCTCTAAATTGTGGAAGGGTAAACAAACAGGTTTTCTTGTACTCTTCTGTTTTCCTCTACAGTGCTAGGAACAAAAGAAATGGCCACATTTAATGCTAAGGAGTTTGTGCAGCAGGGAGAGATATCCCATGATACAAACATACGAACACGAATTATGAGAAGTAGGCCATTCGACCCCTCTAGCCTGCTCCGCCTTTCAAGAAGATCATGGCTGATGTGTGTGTGTCTGGAATTCCACACTCCCATCTACCCACGATAACCTTTGATTCCCTTGCCTAACAAGAATCTATCTACCCCCACCTTAAAATTATTCAATGACCCTGCCTCCACCACCTTCTGAGGTAGAGTGCTCCAAAGTCGCACAACCCTCAGAGAAAAAATTTCTCCTCATCTCTGTCTTAAAAGGGCAATCCAAATTTTAAAGACTCACGACCCTCAGAGAAAATAATCTCTTCTCAGCGCTGTCTTAAATGGGTGACCCCTTATTTTTAAACAGTGACCCTTAGTTCTAGATTCTCCCACAAGGGGAAACATCCTTTCCACATCCACCCTGTCAAGACCCCTCAGCATCTTATATGTTTCAATCAAGACGCCTCTTATTCTTCTAAATTCCAGCGGATACAAGCCTAGCCTGTCCAATCTTTCCTCATAAGACAGCCCGCCCATTCCAGGTATTAGTCTAGTAAACCTTCTCTGTACTGCCTCCAACGCGTTTACATCCTTCCTTAAATAAGACGACCAATACTGAACATAGTGCTCCAAATGTGGTCTCACCAATGCCCTGTATTGCTGAAGCATAACCTCCCTACTTTTGTATTCAATTCTCCTCATGATAAACGATAACATTCTATTAGCTTTCATAATTATGTGCTATACCTGCATACTAACCTTTTGCGATTCATGCACTGGGATACCCAGATCCCTCTGCATCTCAGAGCTTTGCAATCTCTCACCATTTAGATGTTATGCTTCTTTTTTTATTCTTCCTGCCAAAGTGGACAATTTCACACTTTCCCACATTATACTCCATTTGCCACTTCTTTGTCCACTCACTCTAACCTATCTATAATCCCTTTGTAGCCCCCTTATGTCCTCTTCACAAATTACTTTCCTATCTTTGTGTCATCAGCAAATTTAGCAACCATATCTTTGGTCCCTTCATCTAAATCATTTATATAAATTGTAAAAAATTGAGACCCCAGCACTGATCCCTGTGGCACACCATTCGTTACAGCTTGTCAACCAGAAAATGACCCACTTATGCCTACACTCTGTTTCCTCTTAGCTCGCCAATCTTGTATCCATGCCAATATGTTACCCCCGAATAAAATAGCTTTTATCGTCTGCAACAACCTTTAATGTGGCACCTCATCAAATGCCTTCTGGAAATCTAAGTGCAATACATCCACCAGTTCCCCTTTACCCACAGCACATGCAACTCCCTCAAAGAACTCCAATAAATTGGATAAACATGATTTCCCTTTCACAAAATCTTGTTGACTCTGCCTGATTACCTTAAATTTTTCTAAATGCCCTGCATCTTTAATAGCTTCTTACATTTTCCCTGAGACAGATGTTAAGTTAAGTTAACTGGCCTGTAGTTTCCTGCTTTCGGTTACCCTCCCTTTTTGAATAAAGGAATCATATTCGCTATTTTCCAATCTAACGGAGCCATAACCGAATCTAGGGCATTTTGGAAAATTAAAACTAACGCATCAACTATCTCACTCGCCATTTCTTTTAGGACCCTAAGATGAAGTCCATCAGGACCCAGAGACTTGTCAGCCCGCAGCTCCAACAATTTGTTCAGTACCACTTCCCTGGTGATTGTAATTTTCTTGAACTCCTTCCTCCCTTCCAAATAAATGCGCTTTAACACACGAGTATTGACTAAATGCATTGCCTGATAAAGTAATTTTACAATAAACCTTATCCACAGTAGGTTTCAGGAAGAGATTGAGGCAATCTGATAAAAAAAAAGTTTGTTGGTCGGAACAAAGAAAATTACAGCACAGGAACAGGCCCTTCGGCCCTCCAAGCCTACGCCAATCCAAATCCTCTCTCTAAACCTGTCGCCTATTTTCTAAGGGTCTGTATCTCTTTACTTCCTGCCCATTCATGTATCTGTCTAGATACATCTTAAAAGACGCTATCGTGCCCGCGTCTACCACCTCCGCTGGCAATGCGTTCCAGGCACCCACCACCCTCTGCGTAAAGAACTTTCCAAGCATATCCCCCCCTAAACTTTTCCCCTTTCACTTTGAGCTCGTGACTCCTTGTAATTGAATCCCCCACTCTGGGAAAAAGCTTCTTGCTATCCACCCTGTCTATACCTCTCATGATTTTGTACACCTCAATCAGGTCCCCCCTCAACCTCCGTCTTTCTAATGGAAATAATCCTAATCTACTCAACCTCTCTTCATAGCTAGCGCCCTCCATACCAGGCAACATCCTGGTGAACCTCCTCTGCACCCTCTCCAAAGCATCCACATCCTTTTGGTAATGTGGCGACCAGAACTGCACGCAGTATTCCAAATGTGGCCGAACCAAAGTCCTATACAACTGTAACATGACCCGCCAACTCTTGTACTCAATACCCCGTCTGATGAAGTAAAGCATGCCGTATGCCATCTTGACCACTCCATTGACCTGCGTTGCCACCTTCAGGGAACAATGGATCTGAACACCCAAATCTCTCTGTACATCAATTTTCCCCAGGACTTTTCCATTTACTGTATAGTTCACTCTTGAATTGGATCTTCCAAAATGCATCACCTCGCATTGTCCCTGATTGAACTCCATCTGCCATTTCTCTGCCCAACTCTCCAGTCTATCTATATTCTGCTGTCTGCTCGGACAGTCCCCTTCACTATCTGCTACTCCACCAATCTTAGTGTCGTCTGCAAACTTGCTAATCAGATCACCTATACTTTCCTCCAAATCATTTATGTATATCACAAACAACAGTGGTCCCAGCACAGATCCCTGTGGAACACCACTGGTCACACGTCTCCATTTTGAGAAACTCCCTTCCACTGCTACTCTCTGTCTCCTGTTTCCCAGCCAGTTCTTTATCCATCTAGCTAGTACACCCTGGACCCCATGTGCCTTCACTTTCTCCATCAGCCAACCATGGGAACCTTATCAAACACCTTACTGAAGTCCATGTATATGACATCTACAGCCCTTCCCTCATCAATCAACTTTGTCACTTCCTCAAAGAATTCTATTAAGTTGGTAAGACATGACCTTCCCTGCACAAAACCATGTTGCCTATCACTGATAAGCCCATTTTCTTCCAAATGGGAATAGATCCTATCCCTCAGTATCTTCTCCAGCAGCTTCCCTACCACTGAAGTCAGGCTCACCGGTCTATAATTACCTGGATTATCCCTGCTACCCTTCTTAAACAAGGGGACAACATTAGCAATTCTCCAGTCCTCAGGGACCTCACCCGTGTTTAAGGATGTTGCAAAGATATCTGTTAAGGCCCCAGCTATTTCCTCTCTTGCTTCCCACAGTAACCTGGGATAGATCCCATCCGGACCTGGGGACTTGTCCACCTTAATGCCTTTTAGAATACCCAATAGTTCCTCCCTCCTTATGCCGACTTGACCTCGAGTAATCAAACATCGGTCCCTAACCTCAACATCAGTCATGTCCCTCTCCTCGGTGAATACCGATGCAAAGTACTCGTTTAGAATCTCACCCATTTTCTCTGACTCCACGCATAATTTTCCTCCTTTGTCCTTGAGTGGGGCAATCCTTTCTCTAGTTACCCTCTTGCTCCTTATATATGAATAAAAAAAAGGCTTTGGGATTTTCCTTAACCCTGTTTGCTAAAGATATTTCATGACCCCTTTTAGCCCTCTTAATTCCTCGTTTCAGATTGTGCCTACAATCCTGATATTCTTTCAAAGCTTTGTCTTTCTTCAGCCGCCTAGACCTTATGTATGCTTCCTTTTTGCTCTTCGCTAGTCTCACAATTTCACCTGTCATCCATGGTTCCCTAATCTTGCCATTTCTACCCCTCATTTTCACAGGAACATGTCTCTCACGCTAATCAACCTCTCTTTAAAAGCCTCCCACATATCAAATGTGGATTTACCTTCAAACAGCTGCTCCCAATCTATATTCCCCAGCTCCTGCCGAATTTTGGTATAGTTGGCCTTCCCCCAATTTAGCACTCTTCCTTTAGGACCACTCTCGTCTTTGTCCATGAGTATTCTAAAACTTACGGAATTGTGATCACTATTCCCAAAGTAGTCCCCTACTGAAACTTCAAACACCTGGCCTGGCTCATTCCCCAACACCAGGTCCAGTATGGCCCCTTCCCGAGTAGAACTATTTACATACTGCTCGAGAAAACCCTCCTGGATGCTCCTTACAAATTCTGCTCCATCTAGACCTCCAACACTAAGTGAATCCCAATCAATGTTGGGAAAATTAAAATCTATCACCACCACCCTGTTGCTCCTACATCTTTCCATAATCTGTTTACATATTTGTACCTCTATCTCACGCTCGCTGTTGGGAGGCCTGTAGTACAGCCCCAACATTGTTACCGCACCCGTCCTATTTCTGAGTTCTGCCCATATTGCCTCACAGCTCGAGTCCACCATAGTGCCCTCCTTCAGCACAGCTGTGATATCCTCTTTGACCAGTAATGCAACTCCTCCACCCCTTTTACCTCCCTCTCTATCCCGCCTGAAGCATCGGTATCCTGGGATATTTAGTTGCCAATCATGCCCTTCCCTCAACCAAGTCTCAGTAATAGCAAGATCATACTCCCAGTTACTAATCCAAGCCCTAAGTTCATCTGCCTTACCTACTACACTTCTTGCATTCAAACAAATGCACCTCAGACCACCAGTCCCTTTGCTTTCATCATCTGCTCCCTGCCTACTCTTTCCCTTAGTCACGCTGACTTCATTATCTAGTTCCTTACAGGCTTTAGTTACTACCTCCTTACTCTCCACTGACCTCATTTGGTTCCCATCCCCCTGCCACATTAGTTTAAACCTTCCCCAACAGCGTTAGCAAAAGCACCCCCAAGGACATTGGTTCCAGTCCGGCCCAGGTGTAGACCGTCCAATTTGTAATCGTCCCACCTCCCCCAGAACCGGTCCCAATGTCCCAAAAATCTGAACCCCCTCCCTCCTGCACCATCTCTCAAGCCATGCATTCATCCTGACTATTCTTTCATTTCTACTCTGACTATCACGTGGCACTGGTAGCAATCCTGAGATTACTGCCTCTGAGGTCCTACTTTTTAAATTGGCTCCTAACTCCCTAAATTCTGCTTGTCGGACCTCATCCCGTTTTTTACCTATATCATTGGTGCCTATGTGCACAACGACAACTGGCTGTTCAACCTCCCCCTTCAGAATGTTCTGCAGCCGATCTGAGACATCCCTGACCCGTGCACCTGGGAGGCAACATACCATTCGGGAGTCTCGTTTTCGATCACAGAACCGCCTATCTACTCCCCTTACAATCGAATCCCCTATGACTATAGGCCTTCCACTCTTTTTCCCGCCCTTCCGAACAGCAGAGCCAGCCACGGTGCCATGAACCTGGCTACTGCTGCCTTCCCCTGGTGAGCCATCTCCCTCAACAGTATCCAAAACGGTATACCTGTTCCAGAGGGAGATGACCGCAGGGGACACCTGCGCTGCCTTCCTGCTCTTTCTCTGCCTTTTGGTCACCCATTCCCTTTCTCCCTCAGCAATCCTAATCTGCGGTGTGACCAATTCGCTAAACGTGCTATCCACTACCTCCTCAGCATCGCGGATGCTCCAAAGTGAGTCCATCCGCAGCTCCAGAGCCGTCATGCGGTCTAACAAGAGCTGCAGCTGGACACACTTCCTGCACGTGAAGGAGTCCCACATTGAGCAAGAGGAGCATGTCACGGGTCTGAGATCTCCTGCCATTTTTAATCTTAAGTTTAAACTTAGTTAAATGAAAAAGGAACGAAAAGTTTTTTTTTATTAGTTGGTTAAAAAAAGAGAAATAGAAGGAGATAATACCTTCAAGCTTTCAAAGTGGCGTGCTTCAACCCAAACGCCATCGCCAGTATGAGGATCTGGGAAGCAGGCTTCTCCATCATTTTTAGGCATCGTTGGCAATGATTGCTTGACTTCTACTGATTTAAACTTTCAAACTGTGATTTTTATTCCTCCTGCCATCTCCCACATGAACAATGCATTCATGTCCAGTTCATTTTCAACAGTTGCATTTAAAACTTCCTTTCTCTCCTCGTGCACTTAATGCCTCATTCCTCTATGCATTTTTGATCTTGGCAGCAAAACAAATTGTAACAATTTCTGGTGTAAGTTCTGATGAAAGGTCACAGACCTGAAATGTTAACTCTGCTTCTCTTTCTCCACAGATACTGACAAACCTGAGTCTTTCCAGTGGAGTCATAGAGTCATAGATAGACATTGCACTGAAATAGGCCCTTCGGCCCACAGAGTCTGTGCCGACCATCAACCATCCATTTATACTAATCCTACATTAATCCCATATTCCCTACCACATCCCCTCAATTCTCCTACCACCTACCTACACTGGGGGAAATTTTCAATGGCCAATTTACCGATCAACCTGCAAGGGAGGAAACCGGAGCACCCGGCGGAAACCCACGCGGTCACAGGGAGAACTTGCAAAGTCCACACAGGCAGTACCCAGAACCGAACCCGGTTCGCTGGAGCTGAGGCTGCAGTGCTAACCACTGCGCCGCCCAACTTTGTTCAGTACCACTTCCCTGGTGATTGTAATTTTCTTGAATTCCTCCTTCCCTTCCAAATAAATGCGTTTTAACACACGAGTATTGACTACATGCATTGCCTGATAAAGTAATTTTAGTACTTTGTTTTTTATTTCAGATTTCCAGCATCTGCAGTATTTTGCTTTGATTGTGTAACGGTTCCAAGTCTCCACTACCAGCAACACCTCCAACTTATGAAAAAGGATTCTATGAGCCTTCAGTTTTATTTATTTATTTTTATTTAGAGATACAGCACTGAAACAGGCCCTTCAGCCCACCGAGTCTGTGCCGATCAACAACCACCCATTTATACTAACCCTACAGTAATCCCATATTCCCTACCACCTACCTACACTAGGGGCAATTTACAACGGCCAACTTACCTATCACCTGCAAGTCTTTGGCATGTGGGAGGAAACCGGAGCACCCAGCGAAAACCCACACGGTCACAGGGAGAACTTGCAAACTCCGCACAGGCAGTACCCAGAATCGAACCCGGGTCCCTGGAGCTGTGAGGCTGCGGTGCTAACCACTGCGCCGCCCATCATTTCACTCATCATTTCTCCTCTTCGCAAGTATTTGTATGTTAAGCCATAATTTTCAGCAGAATTTGGAATGATTTGCAAAAAATCACTGATGTGCAATTAGCAATCTAACTTTGGGAAAGCAGTAACTTCACATGCGCAAGCAATTGACAATCCTGTACAAATCTAATCCTAGAGTCTTATCCCAATAATAAACTGCAGCTTAAGAAATAAATCAGTTTGCTCCAAGAGTTTTCATTGGAAGTTTTGGCTCAATTTCATTTTGGATGTAGGTATTGAATGAAATCCAAAATTAGTAGGAATCTGCTCCATCATGAAGGGGTTAAGTAGAAATAAGCAATGTATTGGAAAGGCAACTCAGCAGAATATAATTAAGTCAGGATGAGAAAAGAAACAGACAAGCCGCACACAGGTTTAGGGAGTGAAGGTTGGAGCTGCGATCAGTCCAGGCTGCACAACGTGAAACAAGGAGATAACGGATCCAGGCTAGAGACATCTGGAGTGAGCACTGACAAGAATAAAACTGTGTATTCATTAGAGTGCATGATCAATCATCCATTGTTTGACCAGATTACGCGACAAGAACAGTATATAAGCTTGTATCTTAGTGTGTAAAATCAGAGTTCTATCTGGGACTACAAAAGGTGGTCTCTTCCTGTGTACGCTAGAATAAATGATTGAAACCTGCACCTGAGTCTCCTCATGTGTAATTGAGTTGTCCCACAACAGTTTGGCGTAGTCAGCAGGATACTTGCACCATTGGAGTGGCACTGCAAGCAGGTGAGTACATTTATTTACCACACATAGTTAGGGTAGTAAGTAAGTCTACCCGAGTGAAGGACCGGTCAAGTACCCAAAGAATCTAAAGGAGGACTCAGTACAGGTGGAGCCAGGTAAGGAGGCGGATCCGCACTGGCAGGATAGTGAACCCAAAGCCGCGCAGAGGTCAGAACCGCTTACCGTAAGGTATACAGGACGTGAAGCAACGCTGGTCAGGAGACACAAAGGGGATAGGAGACTGCGCTGGGTGGCGTCAGGAGGCTAGCAAAATGTCAGAGAAGTTGAGTAACGAAATGCATTTCGACTGGGGCCCGGAGGACTCCATGACTAAGTTTACGGCAGAGCAACATAAAAAGACTAAGTTTTTCGTGAAATTTTGAGTAAAAACAAGTTACTGTGTTTTTGTTCGAGTCTGCATGAATGTGTGCTGTGGAGCTGACAGTCGTTAACTCTTTGTTGTCTGGCTTTAATGTTGAAAGCATGAGTCTGTTACTTGTTCTATTTTAACACGTGTATATTTTTGTGAGAATCTTGAGCCATGTTTTGGTTGTGTACTAGTTGAACCTGTGTTTTTGGGATCAGGACAGGGAATTTAACACAGATGTTTGGTACTTTGAAATCAATTTTTCTAAGTTGTTTAGAATTGAACAAGTGGGGAAGTGATGGCTGAGTGCCTTCATTTCAATTTAAGATTGTGCACCCAGGAATGGGATATAAAATTGAATTGTGCGGGAAAAGACAATGAACAGTTTTGTAAGAGATAAGCTCCAGGCTTGAATGTCTGAAGATGTGCGGCAGAAATCCAATTTGGAATTTAAAACACTTTGTTTTAATCTGCGATTGCTTTATTTTGCAGTTTAAATTGAAGACATGTCTTATTGACTGTTTTTAAGTAGCAAATGTCAGAAATTGGATATTGTTTTAAGGGAGAGAAGGATAAGCAAAGGAGACATGGGAAAGATTAAAGTTTGTGTAAGAAGCTGGTGTTAAGTCTTTTGTTGTAAGAATATTAAAGAACCTTTTCCTTTAGTTTTTGGTTTTATTAGTCATTTGAAAAGGCGCCTGAAGAAAAAATTACATAAAATTTACTTTTTCTTTTTAAAAAAAGCACGTGCAATTCTGTTCTATGTGCAGTTAACAACCTGTTAGGTTGAGGAAACTGGAATTGCATTTGTAGCCACAATGAATTCCAAGTATATTCTGTCAAGTTTTGAGGGAGGCTTTAATTCCAGATATCGCGCTCATATAACATTGGCAGTTTTGATTTTTAAATGTTTATTGCCATGAACTTGAATTTGGAATCAGCTTAGTTACATCAAAAAAAAATCCTTGGATTAGAAACAAAAGATGCTAAAAGTTTGGAAATGATTGGAATTTAATCTAACATGCTGTCTTCTCTAATAGAGATGGTTTCCTTTGAAGTTGATAATGTTACTAATTAACCCATTGTGCTTTGGGGCAGAGCCACAATGGATTCTTTGTGTTTTCTTAAGCAGGTGACGGTAGGTTCCAAGACCACATGAGAACTGATGCCACAGCAAGAGATCACAGAATCACAGAATAATAGTGCAGAAGAGGCCCTTCGGCCCATCAAGTCTGCACCGATGCATTAAGGACACCTGACCTGTCTACCTAATCCCATTTGGCAGCACTTGGCCCATAGCCTTGAATGTTAGGACGTGCCAAGTGCTCATCCAGGTACTTTTAAAAGGATATGAGGCTACCCGCCTCTACCACCCTCCCAGGCAGTGCATTCCAGACCATCACCACCCTCTGGGTAAAAAAGTTCTTCCTCAAATCCCCCTTAAACCTCCCGCCCCTCACCTCAAACTCGTGTCCCCTCGCAACTGACCCTTCAACTAAGGGGAACAGCTGCTCCCAATCCACCCTGTCCATGCCCCTCAATCTTGGACACCTCGATCAGGTCACTCCTCAGTTTTCTCTGCTCCAGCGAAAATAATCCAAGCCTATCCAACCTCTCTTCATAGCTTAAATGTTCCATCCCAGGCACCATCCTGGTGAATCGCCTCTGCACCCCCTCCAGTGCAATCACATCCATCCTATAATGTGGCGACCAGAATTGCACACAGTACTCCAGCTGTGGCCTTACCAAAGTTCTATACAACTCCAAAATGACCTCCCTGCTTTTGTAATCTATGCCTCGATTGATACAGGCAAGTGTCCCATATGCCTTTTTCACCACCCTATTAACCTGCTCTTCTGCAGTTTTAAAAATGATTTTGTTGTTTTAAAACCCTAAGGTTGCCAAAAGAATGAAAAAAAAGCAAAACGGAGTTTCGTTCTTTTTGATCAGGAGAAAAAAGTTACATAAAGTGACGCAGCTGAGAATGTTTTGCTCCACCCCCTTGGAGATGAGAAAAGAAACTGAAGAACATAACTGCAGACAACAAATGTTATCTCTGTTATCTGTGACAAAGTGTTTGAGAAGGAGAGATAGTTGCAAGCACTTGTCTTTAATGTAAAACAAAACCATGCAATACCAAGCCTGGGCATGAGAAACTGGAATCGATAAACAAAATTAAATTGATATGCGTGGTTTATTTAAAGCAATTAAGGGGATAATCACATTTTTAGAAAATTAAAAAAAAAACAGCCTAAGTGGTTCCCAAGTATAAAAAGTTACTTTTGGGGCAATATTAAATGCAACATTAATAAAACCTGTCACTTCAGTTCCGAAGAAGGGTCACTGACCCGAAACGTTAACTCTGCTTCTCTTTCCACAGATGCTGCCAGACCTGCTGAGTGGTTCCAGCATTTCTTGTTTTTATTTCAGATTTCCAGCATCCGCAGTATTTTGCTTTTACTTCAGCAACACTGTTATTTGAATTTGGAATAACTGCAGATGTCGAAAACCCAGTGTAATTTAGCAAGTTACTTTTAAGAAGTTAAAAACTAAGATAGAACAGGAAAAAAAAACAAAATATAGTAGTGCCTGGAATCAAACAGGAATGTTTGATTTATGTTTTAAAGAATTATGAATATTGGACTGTAAAGGTTCTCCACGGACCAAAATAAAATATTAATGAGAATTGGCAATTAGATCTGGCTGATGCAAAAGCTAATAAAGGAATTCTGAGGATAAACAAACTATAATTCAAACCGTTAAATTAATATAGTGTAGAATTTCCAAGCAGCCTAGAACTTCCCAGTGAAAGTCAGGAAAGTGTAGTTGAGACTGGTAATTTGATAAAAATTGATATCTCCAACAGAAATTAAGAAAGCTACATTTGAAAGTCTGGCCACTACCTGAGACATCGGGACCATGCAGGGGGAAGGAAGCAAAGATCTCAGACAGACACCACCAGCGCCCCCCACCATTTTGATCAGATCACCTAAGAGTTGAGAATGTGTGGCATGATATTGGGATACCGGTGTAAGTATGCAGATGTGATTTGTTGCATGTAGAGCAACTAACATGCAAAATGCATGCTGAAATGCACTGAAGAATGGGTCTCAACCATGTTTACTACTTGACAAGCAGCATGGCAGCCAGCAGAGTGAGACAACATTTTAAATCATCAAGGTATTGGCACACACTCCGCAGAGAAAATGACTTTACAATAATCAGGATAAATTAAACACATTGGTAATGATCAGAGGGAGTAAAATTAAATTCAGAGAGACAGTTGAAGGGCTAAAAAAAAAAAAAAATATTTTGTAAGAATTATCCACAAGATGGATACAGGCAAAGAGAGAGCTGGAGAATCTTTTAAGATCATGCATGATGGAAGAATCGTGATATTGTAATGCATGTAATACGACACTTGTGAGATTTAGTATGATTGGGCCATGGATCTTGCCACGAGATAAGCATCCGCAGATGGGGTAGTGATCGCGCTAATGCTCAGACAATGATCCATGGAAGGTGAGAATGTCCCATTTTAGAGTCTAACATTTAGATTTCTTAGAATCCTTCTTTGTAGCATGATTAAGTGGAAAAACTTAGGAAATAGGAAACAGTATAGACAAGATGTCAAGGCAGAGATATTCTGGGAGCAGATACTAATTGATTTCACAAGGCCCCTCCCACCGAGTAGGGGAAAGAATTACTGCTTGGTCATCATCGACCAGTTTACGAGGTGGGTAGAAGCCTTTCCCACATAGGACTGCTCAGCCAGTAGCGTGGCCCGAATAATGGCTGGAGAAGTAATCCCCAGGTGGGGAATACCGTTGGAGACAGATTCGGATCCAGGGACACATTTCACAGGTCGGGTGATCAAGGAAGCTTGGAAATTATTAGGCATAAAACAGAAGTTTCATACTCCCTATCACTCACAAAACTCAAGCATGGTGGAGCAGATGAATAGGACGTTGAAGAGAGCATTGGCTAAAGCCATCCAGGAAACAGGACGGGGATGGGCCAACCTGTTGCCTGGGATCCTAATGGGACACAGGGCAACACCCAACATAATGACCGGACTACCCCGTATGAACTAATGACAGGAAGGGCAATAAGATTGCCAGGGGACGTTGTAGCAGGTAGTGAGGAAGTAGGACCCGCAAGAGAAAGGGTTAAAAGATGCGAGAGTTATGCAAACAATTGCATGAGTTAAAACAGGAGGTCAGAGATCTGCAGATTATACACGATATGGAAATGGACATGAAAGTGGAACAGGCGAAGGTGCCTAGTGTAAGAGATAAAGAAATGGTAAAGGTAATGCCTGAGAAACCAGGATTTGCGCCTCGGTGGATAGGACCCATTGAGGTAATAATAATGGTCGATACATGTGCCCGTGTGGATATCAGGGGGAAGGGGCGCTGGAAACACTGGATGCAACTGAAACATGTAACTAATTTTGTTTTGCAGAAGTAATCTCGGCTGACCAGTGACGACTGGTCACTGGTGACACAGCGACAGAACGCTACTCACAACGCTGATGCTTCTGGGACTTGGGATCGGTGAAGGTTCAAACTGCCAAGCTACAATCGGATTGTAACACAACAGTCCAACTGCAGGATGCAAGGGGAACCCGAATACCCTAGAGTTTAGTGTAGGACAGACAACATATTTCTGCTGTAGTGTGGGAGGATAGATTTGTGCACACCACCCTCCCCCCCACCCAACAACAGGACAACAGGCTAGTCATCTTCTCCGAGGGCAACCTTTCCACAAGGCATCCATCACATTTCTAAATTTAACCGTGGCATGTGCACGGGGGTGGGGGTGCTAGTCCTTGTTGATCTCTACCGCAAGACAGTGTGAGGATTGGATGCAGTAAAGGATTAGGTAACCTCACCTTTAAGCCAGAGATTAAGGACAATCTGATCTACCAACGTGGCGGGCATGGGCCATAGTGAATTTGCCCAAAGCCGCCCCAGTCCACAACCCCACCTCATACCAACACAGTGGTAACCAACACAATGGAGAAAACCCCGATACTAAGGACACAATTAACTGATCCTCTGGCGCAACGTTGGCCCTGGGCCCCGAGAATGGACCAGTGCTGACAAAAACGAGTAAAATCGTGTATGATAACGCACACCGTGAGCTGGTACCCATTGTCCTAAACATGTCTGACATTAAATTGCCCCAGTGGTGCTCAGTGGAGACTCAAACACTGTACGAAGCTTTGGTAAAACAAGTAATAACAAAGGCATCTTGGTCTAATGCTGGAGAGCAGCCAAGGGCTTCACCCCCTGCTCAGAGGAAGTACCGGCACAAAACGTAGCCTGGTGAATGACACCACCACATTATTTAAACATGAGAACCTCAGTTGTAAATTCAAGCCACCTGGCCTCGGTGGACCAAAAGGTCCAGACATTAATCGCCCAACTTAAGGAAATCCTAAGACAGGGACAAAAGGATCCAGAGCTGACAGCTCAGTGCGGACCAAACCCTGACACCGGTAGTGCAGGATTTGGTTGCAGTACTTGAGAGTCGCGCATGAACTATTAACGAACTAATTGGCAAGGGGCGTAATATTGCAGAGGACGCGGCCAGGAACGAAGTCGGCAGTACTTTCGGGAAGCTTGGATAACACAGGACATTGTGAGCCTCGTCAAAAAGAAAAAGGAAGCATTTGTAAGGGCTGGAAGGCTAGGAACAGATGAAGCACTTGAGGAATATAAAGACAGTAGGAAGGAACTTAAGCAAGGAGTTAGGAGGGCTAAAAGGCGTCATGAAAAGTCATTGGCAAACAGGATTAAGGAAAATCCCAAGGCTTTTTATACATATAGAAAGAGCAAGAGGGTAACCAGGGAAAGGGTTGGCCCACTCAAGGACAGAGAAGGGAATTTATGTGTGGAGCCAGAGGAAATGGGCGAGGTGCTAAATGAGTACTTTGCATCAGTATTCACCAAGGAGAAGGACTTGGTGGATGATGAGCCTAGGGAAAGGAGTGCAGATAGTCTCAGTCATCTCATTATCAAAAAGGAGGTGGTGTTGGGTGTCTTGCAAAGCATTAAGGTAGATAAGTCCCCAGGGCCTGATGGGATCTACCCTAGAATACTGAGGGAGGCAAGGGAAAAAATTGCTGGGGCCTTGACAGGAATCTTTGCATCCTCATTGGCGAAAGGTGAGGTCCCAGAGGACTGGAGAATAGCCAATGTTGTTCCTTTGTTTAAGAAGGGTGACAAGGATAATCCAGGAAATTATAGGCTGGTGAGCCTTACGCCAGTGGTAGGGAAACTATTAGAGAGGATTCTTCGGGACAGGATTTATTCCCATTTGGAAACAAATGGACTTATTAGCGAGAGACAGCATGGTTTTGTGAAGGGGAGGTCGTGTCTTACTAATTTGATTGAGTTTTTTGAGGAAGTGACGAAGATGATTGAAGAAGGAAGGGCAGTGGATGTTGTCCATATGGACTTCAGTAAAGCCTTTGACAAGGTCCTGCATGGCAGACTGGTGCAAAAGGTGAAGTCACACGGGGTCAGAGGTGAGCTGGCAAGATGGATACAAAACTGGTTCCGTCACAGAAGACAGAGGGTATCAGTGGATGGGTGTTTTTCTGAATGGAGGGATGTGACTAGTGGTGTTCCGCAGGCATCAGTGCTGGGACCTTTGCTGTTTGTAGTATATATAAATGATTTGGAGGAAAATGTAGCTGGTCTGATTAGTAAGTTTGCGGACGACACAAAGGTTGGTGGAGTTGCGGATAATGATGAGAATTGTCAGAGGATACAGCAGGATGGAGATCGGTTGGAGACTTGGGCGGAGAAATGGCAGATGGAGTTTAATCCGGACAAATGTGAGGTAATGCATTTTGGAAGGTATAATGCAGGTGGGAGATATACAGTAAATGGCAGAACCCTTAGGAGTACTGACAGGAAGAGAGATCTGGGCGTACAGGTCCACAGGTCACTGAAAGTGGCAACGCAGGTGGATAAGGTAGTCAAGAAGGCATTCGGCATGCTTGCCTTCATCGGTCGGGGCATAGAGTATAAAAATTGGCAAGTCATGTTGCAGCTGTACAGAACCTTAGTTAGGTCACACTTAGAATACTGCGTGCAATTCTGGTCGCCACACTACCAGAAGGACGTGGAAGCTTTGGAGAGGGTACAGAGGAGGTTTACCAGGATGTTGCCTGGTCTGGAGGGCATTAGCTATGAGGAGAGGTTGGAAACTTGAATTGTTTTCACTGGAACGACGGAGGTGGAGGGGCGACATGATAGAGGTTTACAAAGTTATGAGCGGCATGGACAGAGTGGATAGTCAGAAGCTTTTTCCCAGGGTGGAAGAGTCAGTTACTAGGGGACATAGGTTTAAGGTGCGAAGGGCAAAGTTTAGAGGGGATGTGCGAGGCAAGTTTTTTTTTTTTACACAGAGGGTGGTGAGTGCCTGGAACTTGCTGCCAGGGGAGGTGGTGGAAGCAGATACGATAGCGACGTTTAAGAGACATCTTGACAAACATATGAATAGGAAGGGAATAGAGGGATATGGGCCCCGGAAGTGCAGAAGGTGTTAGTTTCGGCAGGCATCAAGATCGGCGCAGGCTTGGAGGGCCGAATGGCCTGTTCCTATACTGTACTGCTCTTTGTTCTTATGGATCTAGGATGCTTGAACAGACACAGGAAAATGTGAGACAACTCCATGAGTGAGACGTTCCCCTATGGATATCAAACACACACTTGTCTAAATTGTCCCGACATCAGAACCAACACCTGACTGGTTGCCAGTTCAGAGGTTTACCACGTGTTTTATGAAGCTGATGAGAAATGTATTGTCAATGATAGCCTCTTGATAGGTGTGGTCTTGGCGATCCTAGTTATACCAGAATCAACACCTAGAAAGATGTTATTCAAAGTAGAAAATATTGGGGTTATAAGGGAGATATCATGCTATACTGCCATATGCTGTAGAGATACAAAGGGGGAAATAATAGATGCAACCTTAGAAAGACGTAGTGTAAGAGCCTCTGCTGTGCTGTGTCTACATCCAATAAGTATGACTGAAGAGAAGTGTAGATTTAACGCAACGGTCAATTGTACAATGAAAGCTATATGGGCAGTAATGTAACATTGCCTATGTGGGAAAAGGGAGATATTGACTGACCGCGACACAAAGGGAGTATCGCCACGGACACAACCAGTCCTGTCCTGTAGCTAATCACATGGTGTCTCTGCACCCACAAGTACAGGTGGGGGTGGGAAAGGTGAAGATCTATAAAAGGGAAACGGTGATCTTGCAGGTTACTGAGAACAAAGGAAAACACAGTACTTGAGGCAGTTTTCATATTCTATCCAATCGCTGCCCACTCACCTCACAACCATCCATGAGGGGTTACAGCAGTACATTGGGTGTATTACACGTTACAACAACAAACTAAGGCACTGGAAGAGGAAGTCGAACAGATCAATGATACTACATGGTGGGAGGACCAGTGGAACTGGGGTTCGAACATACAGATACACCCCGGTTCAGAATCATCTCCTAAGCAGTGGTCATTGCCTAAGCAGTGATGGTCATATATTTGGCGTGCCTAATTCACAGGGTCAGGAGGACACACAAGGAGAGAACATTAGCATGGAGACATGAGAATTTGGGGGCTGGACAGGTTGTTTGAGAGCCCTTAGTGCAGGGCCGACTCATACAGACGGTGCAGTCTAAACTCTAAACCCTAAACTCAATACCTGGCCTGTATCAATGAGTGGCAGAGAGCTATGAGAGTTGAGCACATCACTGTTTAGGTCCGTTGGCCATCTTGGGATAGGCCAAGGGTCAAAAGGGGGGACTGAAGGGATTAAGTCGAAATAAGTAATGTCTTGGAAAGGCAACTCAGCAGAATATAATTCAGTCTGAATGAGAAAAGAAACAGACAAGCTGTGGGCAGGATTAGGGAGTGAAGGTTGGCTACACAATATGAAACAAAGAGATAATGGACCCAGGCTAGAGACATCTGGAGTGAGCGCTGACAAGAATAAAACTGTGTATTCATTAGAGTGCATGATCAATCATCCATTGTTTGACCATATTCCGTGACAAGAACAGTATATAAGTTTGTATCTTAGTGTGTAAAATCAGAGTTCTATCTCGGACTGCAAAAGGTGGTCTCTTCCTGCATACACTTGAATAAATGATCAAAACCTGTACCCGAGTCTCCTCGTGTGGTGATCGAGTTGTCCCACAACAAATTGGGGCGGCACAGTGGCGCAGTGGTTAGCACCGCAGCCTCACAGCTCCAGCGACCCGGGTTCAGTTCTGGGCACTGCCTGTGTGGAGTTTGCAAGTTCTCCCTGTGTCTGCGTGGGTTTCCTCCGGGTGCTCCGGTTTCCTCCCACAAGCCAAAAGACTTGCAGGTTGGTAGGTAAATTGGCCATTATAAATTGCCCCTAGTATAGGTAGGTGGGAAGGAAATATAGGGACAGGTGGGGATGTGGTAGGAATATGGGATTTCTGTAGGATTAGTATAAATGGGTGGTTGATGGTCGGTACAGACTCGGTGGGCCGAAGGGCCCGTTTCAGTGCTGTATCTCTAAACTAATCACAAACCAATTATATGAAAATGGGCAACACTTGGTTGGCATCCTTCCTTCTACAAATGATGGACGCGCAGCAAACAATCCATTTAGGTGGGGTGTCTTCTCGGTGCACTTTTGCTGATAGCTCTGAAGCCAACCCTTAAGAAGCAGGTTCTGCCACAAGTGACGCACATGAAGCTGCCAAGTGACGTTGTAAGTTGTTGTTTTTGACGTTGGTGCCTGTTGCTGAGCTATAGCAACTGGTCATAGTGGCAGCGCATACCAGTCCACAGGATGTGTTGCCATTTTCCTCTTTCGCCAGCTAGTGACTCCCAAGTGCAATAGTCGACATTTCGGGCCTTCATGTCACGCTTGCAAGCATTCTTGAAATGGAGCTTTGGGCGCCCCACTGGTCGTTTGGCCCTGACTATATCACCATATCAAAAGTCGACCGCTTTCCATCCTTCAGATATGTCCGATCCATTGTTTGATTACTGCCAACACACTTGGGAGTTCTGCCTTTGAGAGGACTGCCACATTTGTGATTTTGTCCTGCCAGGATATACCCATAATGTACCACAGACAGCAAAGATGGAAATTATTGAGCTTCTTTTCCTGGTAGCTGTAAGTCACCCGTGTCTCACAGCCATACAGCAAGGTGCTGAGAACACAGGCCTTATAAACCATCAGTTTGGTCCCAAGGCGTCATCCCATGCGCGTTTCGCACGTCAGCCAAAAGGTAGTAGTTGCTTTCCCTATGCGTATATCGAGCTCTTTATCAAGGGAGATTGTCTGTTACCATGGACCCAACGTAACAGAATTTGCGAACCACTTCCAGTGGGGTGTTATTTAGTGTGATCAGAGGCAGAGCTGCACCTTATCCCATGACCACGGTTTTCTTGACACTTATAGTCAAGGAAAACATGTTACAGGCACGGGAGAGACAGTCCACGAGTCTTTGTAGCTGGGTTTCTGTGTGAGCAACTGATGCAGCACAGAGGAGTCTTCTGATCACGAAATGATGTGCTTTTGTCTTCGATTTCAGCCTTGATAGATTATACAGCGTGCCGTCTGACCTAGTGTGCATGTAGACTCCTTCCATAGGCGAAGGTCAGGAGCATGGAGAAGATGCCGAACAGTGGGGGCTAGGACATTACCCTGTTTCACTCCATTCTTCACTCCGAAACTGTTGGAAGTGGAGCCATAAAACTGTACAGGATGCATTGGTGGTCATCTTCCAAGATTCTGGAATAGTTCCTACAGATTGGAGGTTAGCTAATGTAACCCCATTACTTAAAAAGGGAGGTAGAGAGAAAACAGGGAATGATAGACCAGTCAGCCTGACGTCGGTAGTGGGGAAAATTCTAGAGTCCATTATCAAAGATTTTATAGCACAGCACTTGGAGAACAGTGGTAGAATCGGATAGAGTCAGCATGGATTTACGAAAGGAAAATCATGCCTGACAAATCTACTAGAATTCTTCGAGGATGTAACTAGTAGAGTTGATGAGGGGGAGCCAGTGGATATGGTTTATTTGGACTTTCAGAAGGCGTTCGACAAAGTCCCACGCAAGAGATTAGCGTGTAAAATTAAAGCGCATGGGATTGGGGGTAGTGTATTGTGACGGATAGAAAATTGGTTGGCAGACAGGAAACAAAGAGTAGGAATAAACGGGTCTTTTTCCGAATGGCAGGCAATGACTAGTGGGGCATTGCAGGGATTGGTGCTAGAACCCCAGCTATTTACAATATACATTAATGATTTAGATGAGGGAACTCGGCACAGTGGCGCAGTGGTTAGCACTGCAGCCTCACAGCTCCAGCGACCCGGGTTCAATTCTGGATACTGCCTGTGTGGAGTTTGCAAGTTCTCCCTGTGTCTGCGTGGGTTTCCTCCGGGTGTTCCGGTTTCCTCCCACAAGCCAAAAGACTTGCAGGTTGGTAGGTAAATTGGCCATTATAAATTTGCCCCTAGTCTCGGTAGGTGGTAGGGAAGTATAGGGACAGGTGGGGATGTGGTAGGAATATGGGATTTCTGTAGGATTAGTATAAATGGGTGGTTGATGGTCGGCACAGACTCGGTGGGCTGAAGGGCCTGTTTCAGTGCAGTATCTCTAAAACAATAAACTAAAACAAAAACAAAAATAACTCCAAATTTGCAGATGACACAAACTGGGTGGGAGGGTGAGTTGTGAGGAGGATGCACAGAGGCTTCAGGGTGATTTGGACAAGTTGAGTGAGTGAATAAATGCATGGCAGATGCAGTATAATGTGGATAAATGTGAGGTTATCCACTTTGGTAGCAAAAACAGGAAGTCTGATTATCTGAACGGCTATAAACAGAGAGGGGAATATGCAACAAGACCTGGGTGTTCTCATACACCAGTCACTGAAGGTAAGCATGCGGGTGCAACTGACGGTAAAAACGGCAAATTGTATGTTGGCCTTCATAGCAAGAAGATTCAAGCACAGGAGCAGGGATGTCTTGCTGCAATTATATAGGGCCTTGGTGAGGCCACACCTGGAATATTGTGTGCAGTTTTGGTCTCCTTATCTGAGGAAGGATGTTCTTGCTATAGAGGGAGTGCAGACTGATTCCTGGGATGGCGGGACTGACGTATGAGGAGAGATGGAGTCGGTTAGGATTATATTCGCTGATGTTCAGAAGAACGAGGGGGGAATGTCATAGAAACCTATAAAATTCTAACAGGACTTGACAGGGTAGATACAGGAAGAATGTTCCCGATGGTGGGGGAGTCAGAACCAGGGTCATAGTCTAAGGATACGGGTAAGCCTTTCAGGACTGAGGGGAGGAAAAATTACTTCATCCAGAGAGTGTTGAGCCTGTGGAATTCGCTACCACAGAAAGCAGTTGAGGCCGAAACAGGTTGGGTTTTGGGTTTAAAAGGATCAAAGGATATGGGGAGAAAGCGGGAACAGGTTACTGAGTTGGATGATCAGCCATGATCATAATGAATGGCGGAACAGGCTCCATGTTGCTGGAAGTCATAGAGTCATAGAGAGATACAGCACTGAAACAGGCCCTTCGGCCCACCGAGTCTGTGCCGACCATTAACCACCCATTTATACTAATCCTACATTAATCCCATATTCCCTACCACATCCCCACCATTCACCTAGCACCTACCTACACTCGGGACAATTTACAATGGCCAATTTACCTATCAACCTGCAAGTCCTTGGCTGTGGGAGGAAACCGGAGCACCCAGTGGAAACCCACGCGGTCACAGGGAGAACTTGCAAACTCCACATAGGCAGTACCCAGAATTGAACCCAGGTCGCTGGAGCTGTGAGGCTGCTGTGCTAACCACTGCGCCACTCTCACAGAACGTTGCTTTCCTTCTCCTGTGAATTTCAACAATTAACGAATTGAAAACACTTTCAACACAATCAATCTGACTTTAGAGTTGTTGAGGGATAAAAGATTGTCACAGTCTAACTTCCCTCCTTTCAGTTTAAATTACCAGAGATCTGTGTTTTGACTTGATGTTTTAAAATTTTGAGATGTTCACAATTAAACAGACTAACTTTCTCTTCTTTCAGTTCAAATGGTTGAGAGCTGTTTTTCCAGGTGCTGTCATCATAGCTCTCTGTGTCCTCTGTTAGAACAAACTGACTTCAACTAAAAGCCAGTTCAAAACTGAATTGTAACAGATGTATCCGATGGGACTCACTCCCAGGGGCTGTACCTCTGGTAACTAGAATGTACCCTTTGACTCGCAGTCTCCAAATGGCTGTTTCTGAGGCAACGAAAATGCACCTTCCAATAACTCCTGAGGCTTGCTGGTTCTTAAAGCAATACTGATCCCTTGCAAGCCTTAAAGGCAAACCGCATATTCGCAAAAAAAAAAGTACAGGACAATGATAGCTGTAAGATCTTTGGGTTCCCTTTTATATTAACTGACATTCTATTCTCATGCGCTATTTCTGATCACTTCCCATCTCAACTTGTTGTATTCGGCCTGGTTCTCGCTTGAAGAATTCGCCTGACATGCATCATACGCCCTCTTGTTGTTTCATCATATTTTCTATCTCATTTGTCATCCAAGGAGCACTGGCTTTTGTTCCCTTACTGTTCACTTTTGTTGGAATGTACCTATCCCGTAACTGAATAATGATCTCTTTAAATATTACCCATGGTTTACAGTTTTTGATGTCAATCTTTGGTTTCATTTTACCCTAACTAGATCCCTTCTCATCCTATTGAAGCTACCACTCTTCCAATTTTTCCCCCAGAGACACTTGGTGCAATTGGCCTACCTCAGTCCATAGGACCAAATCCAGCAATGGCTCCTTCCAAGTTGGACCAAGAACATACTGGTGAAGGAAGTTCTTCTGAAAATACAAAAATTCCTCCCACTCTTGACCATTTATTCTAACACTATCCCAATTGATTTTTGAGTAATTTCTTTTGGGCCTCCTTATCTCGAGAGACAATGGATACGCGCCTGGAGGTGGTCAGTGGTTTGTGAAGCAGCGCCTGGAGTGGCTATAAAGGCCAATTCTGGAGTGACAGGCTCTTCCACAGGTGCTGCAGAGAAATTTGTTTGTTGGGGCTGTTGCACAGTTGGCTCTCCCCTTGCGCCTCTGTCTTTTTTCCTGCCAACTACTAAGTCTCTTCGACTCGCCACAATTTAGCCCTGTCTTTATGGCTGCCCGCCAGCTCTGGCGAATGCTGGCAACTGACTCCCACGACTTGTGATCAATGTCACACGATTTCATGTCGCGTTTGCAGACGTCTTTGTAACGGAGACATGGACGGCCGGTGGGTCTGATACCAGTGGCGAGCTCACTGTACAATGTGTCTTTGGGGATCCTGCCATCTTCCATGCGGCTCACATGGCCAAGCCATCTCAAGCGCCGCTGACTCAGTAGTGTGTATAAGCTGGGGATGTTGGCCGCTTCAAGGACTTCTGTGTTGGAGATATAGTCCTGCCACCTGATGCCAAGTATTCTCCGAAGGCAGCGAAGATGGAATGAATTGAGACGTCGCTCTTGGCTGGCATACGTTGTCCAGGCCTCGCTGCCGTAGAGCAAGGTACTGAGGACACAGGCCTGATACACTCGGACTTTTGTGTTCCGTGTCAGTGCGCCATTTTCCCACACTCTCTTGGCCAGTCTGAACATAGCAGTGGAAGCCTTACCCATGCGCTTGTTGATTTCTGCATCTAGAGACAGGTTACTGGTGATAGTTGAGCCTAGGTAGGTGAACTCTTGAACCACTTCCAGAGCGTGGTCGCCAATATTGATGGATGGAGCATTTCTGACATCCTGCCCCATGATGTTCGTTTTCTTGAGGCTGATGGTTAGGCCAAATTCATTGCAGGCAGACGCAAACCTGTCGATGAGACTCTGCAGGCATTCTTCAGTGTGAGATGTTAAAGCAGCATCGTCAGCAAAGAGGAGTTCTCTGATGAGGACTTTCCGTACTTTGGACTTCGCTCATAGACGGGCAAGGTTGAACAACCTGCCCCCTGATCTTGTGTGGAGGAAAATTCCTTCTTCAGAGGATTTGAACGCATGTGAAAGCAGCAGGGAGAAGAAAATCCCAAAAAGTGTGGGTGCGAGAACACAGCCCTGTTTCACACCACTCAGGATAGGAAAGGGCTCTGATGAGGAGCCACCATGTTGAATTGTGCCTTTCATATTTTCATGGAATGAGGTGATGATACTTAGTAGCTTTGGTGGACATCCGATCTTTTCTAGTAGTCTGAAGAGACCACGTCTGCTGACGAGGTCAAAGGCTTTGGTGAGATCAATGAAAGCAATGTAGAGGGGCATCTGTTGTTCACGGCATTTCTCCTGTATCTGACGAAGGGAGAACAGCATGTCAATAGTCGATCTCTCTGCACGAAAGCCACACTGTGCCTCAGGGTAGACGCGCTCGGCCAGCTTCTGGAGCCTGTTCAGAGCGACTCGAGCAAAGACTTTCCCCACTATGCTGAGCAGGGAGATTCCACGGTAGTTGTTGCAGTCACCGCGGTCACCTTTGTTTTTATAGAGGGTGATGATGTTGGCATCGCGCATGTCCTGGGGTACTGCTCCCTCGTCCCAGCACAGGCATAGCAGTTCATGTAGTGCTGAGAGTATAGCAGGCTTGGCACTCTTGATTATTTCAGGGGTAATGCTGTCCTTCCCAGGGGCTTTTCCGCTGGCTAGGGAATCAATGGCATCACTGAGTTCCGATTTGGTTGGCTGTATGTCCAGCTCATCCATGACTGGTAGAGGCTGGGCTGCATTGAGGGCAGTCTCAGTGACAGCATTCTCCCTGGAGTACAGTTCTAGGTAGTGCTCAACCCAGCGGTCCATCTGTTTGCGTTGGTCAGTGATTATGTCCCCCGATTTAGATTTGAGGGGGGTGATCTTCTTGATGGTTGGCCCAAGAGCTCTCTTCATGCCATCATACATTCCTCTGATGTTTCCGGTGTCTGAGGCCAGCTGAATATGACTGCATAGGTGTTGCCAATAGTCGTTTGCGCAACGCCTAGCTGTTCTTTGTGCAGTACTTCTGGCTGCTTTAAGTGCTGCGGATGTTAAATCGCTGGGGGCTTTCTTGTAGTTCAAAAGTGCAATGCGCTTAGCGGCTATGACAGGTTCCAGCTCTTCATTATGAGATTGAAACCAGTCTGCATTTCTCTTCGCACTTTTGCCGTAGGTGGTCAAAGCTGACTCATAGATGGCGTCTCTGATGTGGGCCCACTTGGTCTCAGCATCCCCTGTGGGAGTGTTTTGAAGGGCTGTTACAAGTGAATTTAGAAATTTTTGTAACAGCTGTGGGTGAGAAATTCTGCTCGTGTTGATGCGCGGGTGGCCCTTCTGCTTGGAATGATGCAACTTCTTTGGTCTGAGTCTAACCTTGCTGCACACCAGGGACTGGTCGGTGTCGCAGTCCGCACTGTGGAAGCTGCGTGTGATTTGAACACTGTTTAAGGCGGCTCGCCTTGTGACAATGAGGTCTAGCTGGTGCCAACGACGTGATCTTGGGTGCCTCCATGAAACCTGGTGACAGGGTTTAGTGTGAAAGAACGAGTTGGTGATGCAGAGGTTATGATAGGTACACAACTCAAGCAGTCTCTGCCCGTTCTCATTCATCCTTCCAACGCCATAGCGCCCAAGGCAGGAGGGCCATGAGTCATGGTCGGCCCCAACCCTGGCATTAAAGTCCCCCAGCAGGAATAGGTGTTCGGTGTTGGGGATGCTGCTAATGATGTTATGGAGTTGTTCATAGAACTGGTCTTTAGCTTCAGGTGCGGAACAGAGTGTTGGAGCATAGATGCTGAGTAGGTGTACTGGACCAGAGGTGGTGAGCAGTCGGATGGACAGTATGCGTTCCGAGCCATTTGAGGGAGGCTCTATCATGCTGAGCAAGGAGTTTCTGATGGCGAAGCCCACTCCATGCTGTCTTGGTTCTTCAGGATCCCTGCCCTGCCAGAAGAAGGTGTAGTCTTGCTCTGCTAGAGAGCCACTCGCGGGGAGGCGAGTCTCCTGAAGTGCTGCAATGTCCACATTGAATCTACTGAGCTCGTTGTTAATGATGGCGGTCTTCCGAGAATCGTTGATTTGTGTAAGGTCTTCCGACAGGCCAGGACACATAGTTCTGACGTTCCAGCTTGCAAAGCGAAGGGCTGGTACCTTCTTTCCTTTTTTCATGTTGTTTGGTGCGGTGTGTCAGTCCACCTTTCGGGCAATGACCCTGAGCTCCAAGCACCCATTGAAGCAGGCAGACTGTGGCGGGACAGAACCTTATTGACCGGGGGCTGCCCGGTTTGAGGCGGGCGGTAGCTGTCCAGTGAGGTGCAATGACCTCTCCCACCGACAAAGGCAACCCGTGGCGCCCAGTTTCTACGCCAATTTATCTGGACTTATAACCCGTAACTGCTGCCTTCCGTGTTGTTTCAGTCGCTGTGAGGCAACTATGGAGTGACCTCTCCATGGCGCATGCCTGAGCAAATTTATGGAGGTTGAGAGTTGCCCAGTCGTCAAAACCCCCCTCTCGGCCTTTCTGGTGGGGTCCAAAGGAGTGCAGGACACGACGTTTGGCACCAGTATGGCTGCAGGAACTGCCGGAAACATGCCAAAGGTGACACATGACCGCCTACGGGGTTCCGCTCCAGATTTTCTGTTAGGGTTTACTCCCTTAGCCTTGGTCTCTCCCGAGACGCCCACAAGGCAGTGGGGTTGTTGGGGCCCCTACACAGGTGTAGGATGGTGCCGGTGGGAGGAGGGGATGCAAGGGGGAGGGGTAGAGGGAGGGGGTGGGGGGGGGGTGCAGGGGAAGGGGGTGCAGGGTGAAGATGGTGCGGGGGGGGGCGGGCTGGGACGGGGTTGTGAGGGGGTGAGCTGAGAGGGTGGAGCAGGGAAGGGGACGGGGGTGGGGGGGGGTGGAAGGGGGGTAAAGGGGGGGGGAGGGGGGGTGGAATCTGGTGCAGGTAATAAGCCATTTCCTCAGTGCCCACCATCGACGTCCGGAAAGCTCATCCACGTCCTTCGGGAGGTGAAGCATCATTTGGCAGACTTAGAGGTGATTACATTTGCTAAGGGTTTTTTTTTTTTGCAGTGGTTTAAATAAAGGCATGCAGCATTGCCGACAGTGCGCTGCAGATGCTCTCCGAGCCATCTCCCGCGGGCGCTTTGAAGTTGCGGCCGGGGGGGCCGTTCGTGGATGTTTTGGGTGTTCGGGGCACCTTTTCACAGGACTTCTCTCGGGTCCCGCAGCTCCTTCTTCACCTCAATGGACTTACCGCATGCCGTGGCTGCAGACACTCTGGACTGTGAAGACAGCAGGATCGGAGATTAAAGTATCGGCAGCTGTTCTCGTCAGTTTCATCCGGATCAATTTCATTGAGAAAACAAAGAGCAGGTGTGGCTGGGGGAGGGCAGTGGGCCCAGGTAACATACACTAAACTAACTGTTAACTTTTAGATAGGGCTAAAATGAACTGATTTAAAGAGCCAGGGGAATTTAAACAGTTTAAGAGGGCAGATTGGGGGAGAAAACGTTAGGGATGGGAGCAGATGGCCATGGATAGAGTTGAACAGCAAGGGAGCTTCCTAGGGAGCTTCCAGCCCAGGAGCCATCTTGAAATTTGAGTAATTAAAGTCCCCAATATCACCACTCTGTGGTTCTATCTATTCAAATATAACGAATGCAAGTCAAAATGTTAAACAAAGCTTCTCCACATTTTTACTATTTTACATATTGAATTTTTTTTAGTCTTTCTCCACCTTTGACATCCTTTGTATTAAGTAGAACACTACTACACATGTGTAAACTACAATAGATGTAAAATTCATTTACAATGAGATGCATCAATTTCCTTTGAGTCTGAATACAAGGGCCATCATTTTAAAAAGATCAAGAGAACACAAAAAATGTGTAAGAACTCTATTGCTGTTAAAATTACCTATAAATTTTACTTTTTGCTTAAAAAGGGATGGATACTTGCAATCCTTATCATGTAATATTCTGTATAATTCTGTATAGTAGATTTTCATTTTGCAAGGACACAATTAACAGCTGTGTTTAGATTTAGATATACAGCACTGAAACAGGCCCTTCGGCCCACCGAGTCTGTGCCGACCATTAACCACCCATTTATACTAATCCTACACTAATCCCATATTCCTACCACATCCTCACCTGTCCCTATATTCCCCTACCACCTACCTATACTAGTGACAATTTATAATGGCCAATTCACCCATCAACCTGCAAGTCTTTTGGCTGTGGGAGGAAACCGGAACACCCGGGAGGAAACCCACGCAGACACAGGGAGAACTTGCAAACTCCACACAGGCAGTACCCAGAATTTAACCCGGGTCGCTGGAGCTGTGAGGCTGCGGTGCTAACCACTGCGCCACCCTAATGAAGCCAACTTTTATAACATGTCTTTTTGCTTTGAAAAAGAGCCAGACTATGTTGGAACAATTAAATCAGTCAGGCTGTTGAGTAATGCTTTTTAATATTGGGGAAATGGTAGTGCAGTGGTAATATCACTGGATTAGTAATCTAGGTTAATAATCTGGGGACATGGGTTCAAATCCCACCAAGGTAGCTGGTGACATTTAAATCCAATTGATAAACCCAATTAATAAAAATCTGGAATTAAAATAAGTAAATGACGACCATGAAGCTACCATCAATTGTATTAAAAACTCATTTGTTTCTCTAATGTCCTTTAGGGAAGGAAATGTGCTGTCATTACCTGATCTGGCCTACATGTGATTCCAGACCCACATCTGACTCTTGACTGCTCTCATATGGCTGGTAAGCCATTCAGTTGTACAAAACCGCTACACAACATCCGAAAAGGAATAAAACCAGACGGAACACCTGGCATCGACAACGGCAAACCCAGCCCGGTCGACCCTGCAAAGTCCTCCTTACTAACATGCACCAAAATTGGGAGAGCTGTCCCACAAATTAGTCTAACAACATCCCGACATAGTCATACTGTCATAACCATATCTTACAACCAATGTCCCTGACACCACCATCACCATTCCTGGTTATGTCCTGTCCCACCGGCAGGACAGACTCACCAGAGGTAGTGGCACAGAGGTACACAGTCAAAAGGGAGTTGCCCTGGGAGCCCTCATCATTGATTCATAGAGTCAGAGTTATACAGCACAGAAACAGGCACTTTGGTCCATCGCGTCTGTGCCGGCCATCAAGCACCTAACTATTCTAATTCCATTTTCCAGCACTTTGCCCGTAGCCTTGTATGCTACGACGTTTCAAGTGCTCATCTAAATACTTCTTAAATGTTGTGAGGGTTCCTGCCTCTACCACTTCTTCAGGCAGTGCGTTCCAGATTCCAACCACCCTCTGGGTGAAAAATGTTTTCCTCAAATCCCCTCTAAACCTCCTTCCCCTTACCTTAAATCTATGCCCCCTGGTTACTGACCCCTCGCTAAGGGAAAAAGTTTCTTCCTATCTAACCTATCAATGCCCCTCATAATTTTGTATACCTCAATCATGTCCCACCTCAGCCTTCTCTGCTCTAAGGAAAATAACCCTAGCCTCATCAGTCTCTCTTCATAGCTGAAATACTCCATCCCAGGCAACATCCTGGTGAATCTCCTCTGCACCTTCTTCAGTGCAATCACATCCTTCCTATAGTGTCGTGCCTGGAACTGTACACAGTACTCCAGCTGTGTCCTAACTAGCATTTTATACAGCTACATCATAACCTCCCTGCTCTTATATTCTATGCCTCGGCTAATAAAGGCAAATATCCCATTTGCCTTCGTAACCACCTTATCTACCTGTGCTGCGGCCTTCAGTGATCTATGGACAAGTACACCAAGGTCCCTCTGACCTTCTGTACTTCCTAGGGTCCTACCATCCAGACCCCATAATGTCTCATGGCATCAGGTCAAACATGGGCATGGAAACCTCACCCTGATTACCACCTACCGCCCTTCCTCAGCTAATGAATCAGTTCTTCATGTTGAACACCGCTTGGAAGAAGCGCTGAGGGTGGCATGGGCACAGAATGTACTCTGGGTGGGGGACTTCAATGTCCGTCACCAAGAGTGACTCAATAGCATTACTACTGACCAAGCCCTAAACAACATATCTTCCAGACAGGACCTATGGCAGGTGCTGAAGGAACCAACAAGAGGGAAGATATACTAGACCTTGTCTTCACCAATCTACCTGTTGCAGATGCATCTGCCCATGACAGTAATAGTACGAATGATGACCACACAATCCTTGTGAAAACAAAGTCCCGTCTTCACACTGAGGATACCCTCCAACGTGTTGTGTGGCATTACTAATGTGCTAAATGGGTTAGGTTCTTAACAGTTCTGGCAGCTCAAAAGTGGGCATCCATGAAGTGCTGTGGGCCATCAGCAGAATTGTACTCAACCACAATCTGTAACCTCATGGCCCGACATATCCATCACTACCATTACCATCAAGCCAAGGACTTAATCCTGGTTCAATAAAGAGTGCAGCAGAGCATGCCAGGAGCAGCACCACGCATACCTAAAAATGAGATGTCAACCTAAAGGGGTTCCCAGTAAGGCCAGACGACGTGCCGGGTTCGGGTCGGGTTGCACTTCCAGGTGCAGCATTTGGGCTCAGGTTGGGCACAGTTTATCAACAGGTAAGTGGCTCCAAAGTTAATTTAATTTTTGGACTGGAAAGGTGGTGTTATTAGAATTATTTTAAGCTTGTGCAAATCAGCAACAAAGTGAAAAATGGAAGGTAAGTTAACTGATGGCCAGGTTGGGTTGGGTTGGGTCGGTCGGGTTGGGCGCGGGAAAAAATGGAAGGACTCGGGCCGGGTCGGATGTGGTTCTGTCAGGCTTGGGTCAGGGTTTTTTTTTTTGCAGAACCAAGCAGGACTCGAGTTCCCAGCACATCAGTGCAGATGAAAAGGCTGCAGCATCTGTGACAATCTTCAGCCAGAAGTGCCGAGATGATCCATTTTGGTCTCCGACTGAGGTCCCCAGATTCACAGATGCCATTCATCAGCCAATTCTATTTACTCCGTGTGATATCAAGAAACAGCTGAAGGCACTGGATACTGCAAAGGTGATGGGTCCTGACAACATCCTGGCTATATTTACAGCAGACTTTATTTTAGATTAGATTAGAGATACAGCACTGAAACAGGCCCTTCGGCCCACCGAGTCTGTGCCGAACATCAACCACCCATTTATACTAATCCTACACTAATCCCATATTCCTACCAAACATCCCCACCTGTCCCTATATTTCCCCACCACCTACCTATACTAGTGACAATTTATAATGGCCAATTTACCTATCAACCTGCAAGTCTTTTGGCTTGTGGGAGGAAACCGGAGCACCCGGAGAAAACCCACACAGACACAGGGAGAACTTGCAAACTCCACACAGGCAGTACCCGGAATCGAACCCAGGTCCCTGGAGCTGTGAGGCTGCGGTGCTAACCACTGCGCCACTGTGCTGCACAACGAGCCGTGCCCCAAGCCAAGCTGTTCCAGTACTTAGCAAACAATCAGCACCCTTTTTTCATGCAGTATAAATTATTCTGCTCTTTGAAATTTGATATTCTTGGGTCTGTCCTGATGAGTGCAAAACAGAAGCTTCAGCATGTCTTTTTTCAGAAGAAATATTCAAGCTCTGTACTATCAAGTGAAAATAAATTGTATCGCATAGATCCATCTATTTCAAATATATAAATCATACTTTTCAACATAATGTATAAAATTTCACTTGCAAGACTTTTGGTCCAAATATCACGCTTCAAAATCTAAGAGCTACCCACGAATTACATAGTTTCCCGTATAGAATTAAGTTGCCGGTAGTACTTACAATGCTAGTCGATCAAGCACAAAGCATACATTCTCACACTCAGCCGTGAGGCAAGGCCTTGCTTTGGAATAATTCTGTATGGCCACGGTGTACACTTCCAACAAAGGCAAAGGATCGTCAGAGATTTTCCACTTCCCAGCATACTGTACGAGTGTCTGTAACAAAAGATTAAAATTTCAGCATTTCTAGGGCATCGTGATAATTATGAATGTATTATAAATAACGTACCAACACTGCCAAAATATCTGATTCTTTTTGCTCTCAGATTGTCTAACAATTAAATAACTTAAAATTGTGCACTGGAATTTACACTAGTTTCCTGTTGCGTTTTCAAAAGACTATGCTACTGAAAATATCACGTTAAACCAGCTTGACACAAACATCCATTTTATTTATACAATTGACAGAAAACTGATGAGGCATATGTTATGACACAAAACTGTAAACAAATGTCTCCAAAAACACAACCCATCAGCCGTTAATTTACCCTCCTCAACCCTCGGTCTTTCTTGAATCAGACTAACACTTTTTGCATGGTCTTGAACATTCTAAAATGTCCAAACGGTGCTTCACAGGAGCGTAATCAGTAAAGTATCAACACCAAGCCAAAGACAGATAGACAGACTTGTATTCTTATAGTGCTTTCACCACCTTAAGACATCCCAAAGAACTTCAAAGCCAATGAAGTACTTTTGAACTGTAGTCACTGTTGCACTGTAGAAAATGCTCTAGCCAATATGCACACAGCAAGATCCTACTAACAGCAATGAGGTAATGACCAGATAATCTGTTTTAAGGTATGGTTAAGGGAAAAATATTGGCCAGGATACTGGGGAGAAATCCCCAACTCTTCAAAATAGTGCCATTTGAAAAAGCATTAGAACATGTGGTCAAAATCTTGTTTAAAAAGGCAAGTTTTGAGGAGGGAAGTGGAGACTCTGGAAGATTTGGGATGGGAATTCCACAGCTCAAGGCCGACACAACTGAAGGCACAGCTGCAACGATAGTGTGATGGACATGATGGATACACAACAAGCCAGAGTTGGAGCGACACAAAGTACTGGGAGGGATGCAGGGCTGGAGGACATTCAAGATAGCGAGAGACGAGGCCATGTAGGGATTTGAACACACGGATGAGAATTTGAAATTTGAGGCATTGGTGGACTGGGTGCCAAAGGAGGTCAGTGAGCACAGTGAATGGGACTTGGTACAAGTTAGGATATGTGCAATAGAGCTTTGCACGAGCTTAAATTTATGAATGGTGGAAGGTAGGACAGCATAGGAATAATAGACTCAGCAAGAAAAGAATGGTTGAGAGTTTCAGCAGTGATGGGCTGAGGCAGGAGTGGAGATATATAATATTACGGAGGTGGAAGTAGGTAAATTTAGCAAAGGATATGCAATCAGAAACTCAGCTCTGGGTCATACAGGATAGGCAAGGCAAATTGTCAGCTGTCCAGTCTTAAAAACCTTCAAAAATCCAAGAACAACTGAATACAGCAAGAACTGCTCGTTTGAAATCCTCGATTCCTTTTCAGACATGGCTGTCAATCAGGTGACAATAGCCCAAATTCTATTAATATTCCAAGATAGGACTACAATATCATGAATGCTTACTGGAAGGTACATGTCACATGGTCTCTTAGCTGGTTCAACATTTCAATATCCACACTGACAAGATGACAACATTTGACAAAGTAGTAACTTCCACTTTGTAATCTTCATTATTTGAACGATAAAGGGAGAAACAAAATGAAAATGTAGCTTACCACATTGCTGAAACATTGCTTCACACAGAATGAAGTACATTGCGCAGATGCTGTTATGTCAGCACATTCAACAGCTATTTTGCATAGTGAAATCCCATAAACAGAACAACTAATTAATCTAGTTGCCGTGGTGGTGTAGGTTGGGCAAAGTATCTTCTTTGGCCTCCTTATCTCGAAACACAATGGGTAAGCGCCTGGAGGTGGTCAGTGGTGTGTGGAGCAGCGCCTGGAGTGGCTAAAAAGGCCAATTCCAGAGTGACAGGCTCTTCCACAGGTGTTGCAGAAAAATTTGTTTGTCGGGGCTGTTCCACAGTTGGCTCTCCCCTTGTGCCTCTGTCTTTTTTCCTGCCAACTACTAAGTCTCTTCGACTCGCCACACTTCAGCCCCGCCTTTATGGCTGCCCGCCAGCTCTGGCGAACGCTGGCAACTGACTCCCATGACTTGTGATCAATGTCACAGGACTTCATGTTGCGTTTGCAGACGTCTTGAAAGCGGTGACATGGACGGCCGGTGGGTCTGATACCAGTGGCAAGCTCGCTGTACAATGTGTGTTTGGGGATCCAGCCATCTTCCATGCGGCTCACACGGCCAAGCCATTTCAAGCGCCGCTGACTCAGTAGTGCGTATAAACTGGGGAGGTTGGCCGCCTCGAGGACTTCAGTGTTGGAGATACGGTCCTGCCACCTGATGCCAAGTATTCTCCGGAGGCAGCGAAGATGGAATGAATTGAGACGTCGCTCTTGGCTGGCATACGTTGTCCAGGCCTCGCTGCCATAGAGCAAGGTACTGAGGACACAGGCTTGATACACTCGGACCTTTGTGTTCCGTGTCAGTGCGCCATTTTCCCACACTCTCTTGGCCAGTCTGGACATAGCAGTAGAAGCCTTTCCCCATGTGCTTGTTGATTTCTGCATCGAGAGACAGGTTACTCGTGATAGTTGAGCCTCGGTAGGTGAACTCTTGAACCACTTCCAGAGCGTGGTCGCCAATATTGATTGATGGAGCATTTCTGACGTCCTGCCCCATGATGTTCGTTTTCTTGAGGCTGATGGTTAGGCCAAATTCATTGCAGGCAGCCGCAAACCTGTCGATGAGACTCTGCAGACACTCTTCAGTGTGAGATGTTAAAGCAGCATCGTCAGCAAAGAGGAGTTCCCTGATGAGGACTTTCCGTACTTTGGACTTCGCTCTTAGACGGGCAAGGTTGAACAACCTGCCCCCTGATCTTGTGTGGAGGATGATGATATTGGCATCGCGCATGTCCTGAGGTACCGCTCCCTCGTCCCAGCACAGGCATAGCAGTTCATGTAGTGCTGAGAGTATAGCAGGCTTGGCACTCTTGATTATTTCAGGGGTAATGCCATCCTTCCCAGGGGCTTTTCCGCTGGCTAGAGAATCAATGGCATCACTGAGTTCCGATTTTGTTGGCTGTATGTCCAGCTCATCCATGACTGGTAGAGGCTGGGCTGCATTGAGAGCAGTCTCAGTGACAACATTCTCCCTGGAGTACAGTTCTAGGTAGTGCTCAACCCAGCGGTCCATTTGTTTGCATTGGTCAGTGATTATGTCCCGATTTAGATTTGAGGGGGGCGATCTTCTTGATGGTTGGCCCAAGTGCTCTCTTCATGCCATCATACATTCCTTTGATGTTTCCGGTGTCTGAGGCCAGCTGAATATGACTGCATAGGTGTTGCCAGTAGTCGTTTGCGCAGCGCCTGGCTGTTCTTTGTGCAGTGCTTCTGGCTGCTTTAAGTGCTACGGATGTTAACTCGCTGGGGGCTTTCTTGTAGTTTAACAGTGCTATGCGCTTAGCGGCTATGACAGGTTCCAGCTCTTCATTATGAGATTGAAACCAGTCTGCACTTCTCTTCGCACTTTTGCCGTAGGTGGTCAAAGCTGACTCATTGATGGCGTCTCTGATGTGGGCCCACTTGGTCTCAGCATCCCCTGTGGGAGTGTTTTGAAGGGCTGTTACAAGTGAATTTAGAAATTTTTGTAACAGCTGCGGATAAGAAATTCTGCTCGTGTTGATGCACGGGTGGCCCTTCTGCTTGGAATGATGCAACTTCTTTGGTCTGAGTCTAACCTTGCTGCACACCAGGGACTGGTCGGTGTCGCAGTCCGCAATGTGGAAGCCGCGTGTGATTTGAACACTGTTTAAGGAGGCTCGCCTTGTGCCGATGAGGTCTAGCTGGTGCCAACAACGCGATCTTGGGTGCCTCCATGAAACCTGGCGACAGGGTTTAGTGTGAAAGAACGAGTTGGTGATGCAGAGGTTATGATAGGTACACAACTCAAGCAGTCTCTGTCCATTCTCATTCATCCTTCCAATGCCATAGCGCCTAAGGCAGGAGGGCCATGAGTCATGGTCGGCCCCAACCCTGGCATTAAAGTCCCCCAGCAGGAACAGGTGTTCCGTGTTGGGGATGCTGCTAATGATGTTATGGAGTTCCTGGTAGAACTGATCTTTAGCTTTAGGTGGGGAGCAGAGTGTTGGAGCATAGATGCTGAGGAGGTGTACTGGACCAGAGGTGGTGAGCAGTTGGACGGACAGTATGCATTCTGAGCCATTTGAGGGAGGCTCTATCATGCTAAGCAAGGAGTTTCTGATGGCGAAGCCCACTCCATGCTGTCTTGGTTCTTCAGGATCCCTGCCCTGCCAGAAGGTGGTGTAGTCTTGCTCTGCTAGAGATGCACTCGCGGGGAGGCGTGTCTCCTGAAGTGCTGCAATGTCTACATTGAGTCTACTGAGCTCGTTGTTAATGATGGCGGTCTTCTGAGAATCGTTGATTTGTGTAAGGTCTTCAAACAGGCCAGGACACATATTTCTGACGTTCCAGCTTGCAAAATGAAGGGCTGGTACCTTCTTTCCTTTTTTCGTGTTGTTTGGTGCGGTGTTGCAGTCCACCTTTCGGGCAATGACGCTGAGCTCCAAGCACCCATTGAAGCAGGTAGACTGTGGCGGGACAGAACCTTATTGAGGAGGGGCTGCCCGGTTTTAGGCGGGCGGTAGCTGTCCAGTGAGGTGCGATGACCTCTCCCACCGACAAAGGCAACCCGTGACGCCCAGTTTCTATGCCAGTTTAGCTGGACTTATAACCGTAACTGCTGCCTTCCGTGTTGTTTCAGTCGCTGTGAGGCAACTATGGAGTGACCTCTCCATGGCACATGCTTGGGCGAATTTATGGAGGTTGAGACTTGCACAATCGTCAAAACCCCCCTCTCGGCCTTTCTGGTGGGGTCCAAAGGAGTGCAGAGCATGAGGTATGGCTGCAGGAACTGCCGGAAACATGCCAAAGGTGATACATGACCGCCTACGGGGCTCCGCTCCGGATTTTCTGTTCGGGTTTATTCCCTTAACCTTGGTCTCTCCCGAGACGCCCACAAGGCAGTGGGGTCGCTAGGGCCCCTACACAAGTGTAGGATAACGCCGGTGGGAGGAGGGGGTGCGAGGGGGAGCTGGGAGAAGATGGTGTGGGGGGGGGGGGGGGGGGGGGGGCTGGGACAGGGTTGTGAGGATGTGAGCTGAGAGAGTGGAGCAGGGAAGGGGAAGTGGGGGGGGGGGGGGAAGGGGGGGAAAGCAGGTGCAGGTAATAAGCCATTTCCTCAGTTCCCACCATCGACGCCTGGAAAGCTCATCCGCGTCCTTCGGGAGGTGAGCGACATCCTCGTGCACCGGTTCCAGCATCGCCAACAGTGCGCTGCAGATGCTCTCCGAGCCAACTCCCGCGGGCGCTTTGATGTTGCGGCCGTGGAGCCATTCGTGGATTTTTGGGTGTTCGGGGCACCTTTTCGCAAGGCTTCCCTAGGGTCCTGCTGCTCCTTCTTCTCTTCAATGGACTTACCGCACGCCGTTGCCGCGGACACTCTGGACGGTGAAGACAGCAGGATCGGAGATCAAAGTATCACCAGCTGTACTGGGCAGTGGGCCCAGGGAACATAAAAAAACTGTTAGCTTTTAGTTAGGGATAAATGAACTGATTTAAAGAACCGGGGAGTTTAAAGAGTTTAAGAGTGTAGATTGGGGGAGAAAACACTATGAATGGGAGCAGATGGCCATGGATAGAGTTGAACAGCAAGGGAGCTTCCTCGGGAGCTTACAGCCCAGGAGCCATCTTGCACATCGGCTAATAGTGATACTGGTTGGAGAACTCTGCCTCTTGGAATGGCGCCCTCGGACAATTAACATCCACCTGAACCAGCAGATAGGTTCTCAATTTAATGTTTCATCTGAAGGACAGTACTCCCAGCAGTGCATCACTCTCTTGTATAGCACTTAAGTTTCAGTTCAAGTCCCGAGGCAGAATTGATCCATTAATCCAATTATTCAGAGATGAGTGTCACCAACTGAGAAATGCTTCTACGAAATGGCAAAACTACAGATCAGAGGCTATCTGACTGCATGACCAAGCATGGCAGCTGCCCTCAAAATTACATGATAAAGGATTCACAAATGATATTGGATGCAGCATTTGGCTGTGCTGTGTGCAATTTACATAGTCACCAGAAACCACTAACAATTGTTACGGAAGTGATGCTGTTTGTTTATTTTTAAAGGAATTTATATAGTTAAAGTGAATAAATCAAGAGAACATCCAAAAGAACTAATTTGGCAACAATGTTACTGGCTGTGACATGAAAGATAGAACAGAAACCATGCTAACAGGCAGGGGGTGGGGGGAAAGAGAAAAAGAGAGAGAGAGAGAGAGTGGGGACGAGAGTGAGAGAGAGAGAGAGAGAGAGTGGGGATGAGAGTGAGAGAGAGAGAGAGAGAGAGAGAGAGAGAGTGGGGACGAGAGTGAGAGAGAGAGAGAGAGAGAGAGAGTGGGACGAGAGTGAGAGAGAGTGGGGACGAGAGTGAGAGAGAGAGAGAGAGTGGGGACGAGAGTGAGAGAGAGAGAGAGAGTGGGGACGAGAGTGAGAGAGAGAGAGAGAGAGAGAGTGGGGACGAGAGTGAGAGAGAGAGAGAGAGAGAGAGAGAGTGGGGACGAGAGTGAGAGAGAGAGAGAGAGAGAGAGTGGGGACGAGAGTGAGAGAGAGAGAGAGAGAGAGAGAGTGGGACGAGAGTGAGAGAGAGAGAGAGAGAGAGTGGGGACGAGAGTGAGAGAGAGAGAGAGAGAGAGAGTGGGGACGAGAGTGAGAGAGAGAGAGAGAGAGAGAGTGGGGACGAGAGTGAGAGAGAGTGGGGACGAGAGTGAGAGAGAGAGAGAGAGAGAGAGTGGGACGAGAGTGAGAGAGAGAGAGAGAGTGGGGACGAGAGTGAGAGAGAGAGAGAGAGAGTGGGGACGAGAGTGAGAGAGAGAGAGAGAGAGTGGGGACGAGAGTGAGAGAGAGAGAGAGAGAGTGGGGACGAGAGTGAGAGAGAGAGAGAGAGAGTGGGGACGAGAGTGAGAGAGAGAGAGAGAGAGTGGGGACGAGAGTGAGAGAGAGAGAGAGAGAGTGGGGACGAGAGTGAGAGAGAGAGAGAGAGAGTGGGGACGAGAGTGAGAGAGAGAGAGAGTGGGGACGAGAGTGAGAGAGGGGGACGAGAGTGAGAGAGAGAGAGAGAGAGAGAGTGGGGACGAGAGTGAGAGAGAGAGAGAGAGAGAGAGTGGGGACGAGAGTGAGAGAGAGAGAGAGAGAGTGGGACGAGAGTGAGAGAGAGAGAGAGAGTGGGGACGAGAGTGAGAGAGAGAGAGAGAGAGTGGGGACGAGAGTGAGAGAGAGAGAGAGAGAGTGGGGACGAGTGAGAGAGAGAGAGAGAGAGTGGGGACGAGAGTGAGAGAGAGAGAGAGAGAGTGGGGACGAGAGTGAGGAGAGAGAGAGAGAGAGAGTGGGGACGAGAGTGAGAGAGAGAGAGAGAGAGTGGGGACGAGAGTGAGAGAGAGAGAGAGAGAGTGGGGACGAGAGTGAGAGAGAGAGAGAGAGTGGGGACGAGAGTGAGAGAGAGAGAGAGAGAGTGGGGACGAGAGTGAGAGAGAGAGAGAGTGGGGACGAGAGTGAGAGAGAGAGAGAGAGTGGGGACGAGAGTGAGAGAGAGTGGGGACGAGAGTGAGAGAGAGTGGGACGAGAGTGAGAGAGAGAGAGAGAGAGAGAGAGGAGAGAGAGAGAGAGTGGGGACGAGAGTGAGAGAGAGAGAGAGAGAGAGAGTGGGGACGAGAGTGAGAGAGAGAGAGAGAGAGAGAGTGGGGACGAGAGTGAGAGAGAGAGAGAGAGAGAGAGTGGGGACGAGAGTGAGAGAGAGAGAGAGAGAGAGAGAGTGGGGACGAGAGTGAGAGAGAGAGAGAGCGAGGGGACGAGAGTGAGAGAGAGAGAGAGAGAGAGAGAGTGGGGACGAGAGAGAGAGAGAGAGAGAGAGAGAGAGAGAGTGGGGACGAGAGAGAGAGAGAGAGAGAGAGAGAGAGAGAGAGAGTGGGGACGAGAGTGAGAGAGAGAGAGAGAGAGAGAGTGGGGACGAGAGTGAGAGAGAGAGAGAGAGAGAGTGGGGACGAGAGTGAGAGAGAGAGAGAGAGAGGGGACGAGAGTGGGGACGAGAGAGAGAGAGAGAGTGGGGACGAGAGTGGGGACGAGAGAGAGAGAGAGAGTGGGGACGAGAGTGAGAGAGAGTGGGGACGAGAGTGAGAGAGAGTGGGGACGAGAGTGAGAGAGAGTGGGGACGAGAGTGAGAGAGAGTGGGGACGAGAGTGAGAGAGAGTGGGGACGAGAGTGAGAGAGAGTGGGGACGAGAGTGAGAGAGAGTGGGGACGAGAGTGAGAGAGAGAGAGAGAGAGTGGGGACGAGAGTGAGAGAGAGAGAGAGAGAGTGGGGACGAGAGTGAGAGAGAGAGAGAGAGAGTGGGGACGAGAGTGAGAGAGAGAGAGAGAGAGAGTGGGGACGAGAGTGAGAGAGAGAGAGAGGGGACGAGAGTGAGAGAGAGAGAGAGGGGACGAGAGTGAGAGAGAGAGAGAGGGGACGAGAGTGAGAGAGAGAGAGAGAGAGAGTGGGGACGAGAGTGAGAGAGAGAGAGAGAGAGAGTGGGGACGAGAGTGAGAGAGAGAGAGAGAGAGTGGGGACGAGAGTGAGAGAGAGAGAGAGAGAGTGGGGACGAGAGTGAGAGAGAGAGAGAGAGAGAGTGGGGACGAGAGTGAGAGAGAGAGAGAGGGGACGAGAGAGAGAGAGAGAGAGAGAGAGAGAGAGTGGGGACGAGAGTGAGAGAGAGAGAGAGAGAGAGTGGGGACGAGAGTGAGAGAGAGAGAGAGAGAGAGTGGGGACGAGAGTGGGGACGAGAGTGAGAGAGAGTGGGGACGAGAGTGAGAGAGAGTGGGGACGAGAGTGAGAGAGAGTGGGGACGAGAGTGAGAGAGAGAGAGAGTGGGGACGAGAGTGAGAGAGAGAGAGAGTGGGGACGAGAGTGAGAGAGAGAGAGAGAGAGTGGGGACGAGAGTGAGAGAGAGAGAGAGGGGACGAGAGAGAGAGAGAGAGAGAGAGAGAGAGTGGGGACGAGAGTGAGAGAGAGAGAGAGAGAGAGAGTGGGGACGAGAGTGAGAGAGAGAGAGAGAGAGAGAGTGGGGACGAGAGTGAGAGAGAGAGGGGACGAGAGAGAGAGAGAGTGGGGACGAGAGAGAGAGAGAGAGAGGGGACGAGAGAGAGAGAGAGAGAGGGGACGAGAGGAGAGAGAGAGAGAGAGAGAGAGAGAGAGTGGGGACGAGAGTGAGAGAGAGAGAGAGAGAGAGTGGGGACGAGAGTGAGAGAGAGAGTGAGGCGGGGGGAGAGAGAGAGAGAGAGGCGGGGGGAGAGAGAGAGAGAGAGGCGGGGGGAGAGAGAGAGAGAGAGGCGGGGGGAGAGAGAGAGAGAGAGGCGGGGGGAGAGAGAGAGAGAGAGGCGGGGGGAGAGAGAGAGAGAGAGGCGGGGGGAGAGAGAGAGAGAGAGGCGGGGGGAGAGAGAGAGAGAGAGGCGGGGGGAGAGAGAGAGAGAGAGGCGGGGGGGGAGAGAGAGAGAGAGGCGGGGGGAGAGAGAGAGAGAGAGGCGGGGGAGAGAGAGAGAGAGAGGCGGGGGGAGAGAGAGAGAGAGAGAGGCGGGGGGAGAGAGCGAGAGAGAGGCGGGGGGAGAGCGAGAGAGAGGCGGGGGAGAGCGAGAGAGAGGCGGGGGAGAGCGAGAGAGAGGCGGGGGGAGAGCGAGAGAGAGGCGGGGGGAGAGCGAGAGAGAGGCGGGGGGAGAGAGAGAGAGAGGCGGGGGGAGAGAGAGAGAGAGGCGGGGGGAGAGCGAGAGAGAGGCGGGGGGAGAGAGAGAGAGAGGCGGGGGGAGAGAGAGAGAGAGGCGGGGGGAGAGAGAGAGAGAGGCGGGGGAGAGAGAGAGAGAGGCGGGGGAGAGAGAGAGAGAGGCGGGGGAGAGAGAGAGAGAGGCGGGGGGAGAGAGAGAGAGAGGCGGGGGGAGAGAGAGAGAGAGGCGGGGGGAGAGAGAGAGAGAGGCGGGGGGAGAGAGAGAGAGAGGCGGGGGAGAGAGAGAGAGAGGCGGGGGGAGAGAGAGAGAGAGGCGGGGGAGAGAGAGAGAGAGGCGGGGGGAGAGAGAGAGAGAGGCGGGGGGAGAGAGAGAGAGAGGCGGGGGAGAGAGAGAGAGAGGCGGGGGAGAGAGAGAGAGAGGCGGGGGAGAGAGAGAGAGAGGCGGGGGGAGAGAGAGAGAGAGGCGGGGGGAGAGAGAGAGAGAGGCGGGGGGAGAGAGAGAGAGAGGAGGCGGGGGGAGAGAGAGAGAGAGGCGGGGGGAGAGAGAGAGAGAGGCGGGGGGAGAGAGAGAGAGAGGCGGGGAGAGAGAGAGAGAGGCGGGGGGAGAGAGAGAGAGAGGCGGGGGAGAGAGAGAGAGAGGCGGGGGGAGAGAGAGAGAGAGGCGGGGGAGAGAGAGAGAGAGGCGGGGGGAGAGAGAGAGAGAGGCGGGGGGAGAGAGAGAGAGAGGCGGGGGGAGAGAGAGAGAGAGGCGGGGGGAGAGAGAGAGAGAGGCGGGGGGAGAGAGAGAGAGAGGCGGGGGAGAGAGAGAGAGAGGCGGGGGGAGAGAGAGAGAGAGGCGGGGGAGAGAGAGAGAGAGGCGGGGGAGAGAGAGAGAGAGGCGGGGGGAGAGAGAGAGAGAGGCGGGGGGAGAGAGAGAGAGAGGCGGGGGGAGAGAGAGAGAGAGGCGGAGAGAGAAGAGGAGAAAGAGAAGAGGCGGGGGGAGAGAGAGAGAGAGGCGGGGGGAGAGAGAGAGAGAGGCGGGGGAGAGAGAGAGAGAGGCGGGGGGAGAGAGAGAGAGAGGCGGGGGGAGAGAGAGAGAGAGAGGCGGGGGAGAGAGAGAGAGAGGCGGGGGGAGAGAGAGAGAGGAGGGGGGAGAGAGAGAGAGAGGCGGGGGGAGAGAGAGAGAGAGGCGGGGGGAGAGAGAGAGAGAGGCGGGGGGAGAGAGAGAGAGAGGCGGGGGGAGAGAGAGAGAGAGGCGGGGGAGAGAGAGAGAGAGGCGGGGGGAGAGAGAGAGAGAGGCGGGGGGAGAGAGAGAGAGAGGCGGGGGGAGAGAGAGAGAGAGGCGGGGGGAGAGAGAGAGAGAGGCGGGGGGAGAGAGAGAGAGGGGGGGAGAGAGAGAGGCGGGGGAGAGAGAGAGAGAGGCGGGGGGAGAGAGAGAGAGAGGCGGGGGGAGAGAGAGAGAGAGAGGCGGGGGGAGAGAGAGAGAGAGAGGCGGGGGGAGAGAGAGAGAGAGAGGCGGGGGGAGAGAGAGAGAGAGAGGCGGGGGGAGAGAGAGAGAGAGAGGCGGGGGAGAGAGAGAGAGAGGCGGGGGGAGAGAGAGAGAGAGGCGGGGGGAGAGAGAGAGAGAGGCGGGGGGAGAGAGAGAGAGAGGCGGGGGGAGAGAGAGAGAGAGGCGGGGGGAGAGAGAGAGAGAGGCGGGGGGAGAGAGAGAGGCGGGGGGGGGAGAGAGGGGGGGAGAGAGAGAGAGAGGCGGGGGGAGAGAGAGAGAGAGGCGGGGGGAGAGAGAGAGAGAGGCGGGGGAGAGAGAGAGAGGCGGGGGGAGAGAGAGAGAGAGGCGGGGGGAGAGAGAGAGAGAGGCGGGGGAGAGAGAGAGAGAGGCGGGGGAGAGAGAGAGAGAGGCGGGGGAGAGAGAGAGAGAGGCGGGGGAGAGAGAGAGAGGCGGGGGGAGAGAGAGAGAGAGGCGGGGGGAGAGAGAGAGAGAGGCGGGGGGAGAGAGAGAGAGAGGCGGGGGGAGAGAGAGAGAGAGGCGGGGGGAGAGAGAGGGAGAGGCGGGGGGAGAGAGAGAGAGGCGGGGGAGAGAGAGAGCGAGAGAGAGTGTGTGTGTGTCTGCGTGTGCGAGCTTGTATGTCAAGGTAAAAAGGGAACTTAAAAAATTTAAATCTGTGTGTTTATGTTTTACTTCATTACTAGTTAAGACTAGTTATATAATTTTTAAAAATTCATTCATGGGATATGGGTATCGCTGGCTGAGGCAGCATTTATTGCACATCCCGAATTGCCTTGAGAAGGTGGTGGTCATCTGCCTTCTTGAACGCTGCAGTCCATGTGGGGTAGGTACACCAACAGTGCTGTTGGTAAGGGAGTTCCAGCATCCTGATCCAACGACAGTGAATGAACGGCGATATCGTTCCAAGTCAGGATGGTGTGTGGCTTGGAAGGGAACTTGCAGGTGGTGGTATTCAATGCATTTGCTGCTCTTGTCCTTCTGGTGGTAGAGGTCACATGTTTGGAAGGTGTAGCCAAGGAGCCTTGGTGAGGTGGAGGGAGTGAATGTTTGTGATGGGTGCCAATCAAGCAGGCTACTTTGTCCTGGATGGTGTTGTGCTTTTTGAGTATTGTTGGAGCTGCACCCATCCAGGCAAGTGGAGAGTATTCCATCACACACCTGACTTGTGCCTTGTAGATGGTGGACAGGCTTTGGGAGTCAGGAGGTGAGTTACTCGCCTCAGGATTCCTAGCCTCTGACCTGCTCTTGTAGCTGCAGTATTCATACTCCAGTTCAGTTTCTGGTCAATGGTAACCTCCAGGATGTGGATTTGGGTGGTGAGGGGGGGGGGGGGCATTCAGCAATCGTAATGCTTTTGAATGTCATGGGAGATGGTTAGATTCTCTCTTGTCGGAGATGGTCATTGCCTGGCATTTGTGTGGCGCAAATGTTACTTGCCACTCATCAGCCCAAACCTGGATATTTTCTAGGTCTTGCTGCATTTCTACACAGACTGCTTCAGTACCTGAGGAGTCACAAATGGTGCTGAAAATTTTACTATCTGCATGGAACATCTCCACTTCTGACCTTATGAATGAAGGAAGATCATTGATGAAGCAACTGAAGATAGTTGGGCCGAGGACACTACCCTGCAGAACTTCTGCAGTGATGTCATGGAGCTGAGATGATTGACCTCCAACAACCACAACCATCTTCCTTTGTGCTAGGTATGACTCCAACCAGCAGAGAGTTTTCCCAGGGCTCCTTGATGCCACACTCGGTCAAATGCTGCCTTGATGTCAAGGGCACCTCTTGAGTTCAGCTCTTTTGTCCATGTTGGAACCAAGTCTGTCATGAGGTCTGGAGCTGAGTGGCCCTGGCAGAACCCAAACTGAGCGTCAGTGAGGCAGGTTATTGCTAAGCAAGTGCCGCTTGATAGCACTGTTGACGACACTTTCCAACACTTACTGATGATTGACAGGAGACTGATCGGGCAGTAATTGGCCGAGTTGGACCCAGCCTGCTTTTGGCGTCCAGGACATACCTGGGCAATTTTCCACATTGCTGGGTAGATGCCAGTGTTGTAGCTGTACTGGAACAGCTTGGCTAGGGATGCGGCAAGTTCTGGTGCACAGTTCTTCAGTCCTATAATAAACTGATAATTTGTTCTTCAGTAAAGAAACCTGGTTAGTGTGTTCTGTTGTGGGAACATTTAAAATATGTTGTGATGACCCGTGGAGAAGTGGGACTAGAATACACAATGCACTCCTCCTGCCTCAGTCGTAACACAAAATACACAAGTGTGAGGTGGTGCATATTGATAGGAATAAGGAGACCACATACATCTTGGATAATAAGAGTCTAAATGAGGCAAAGGGATCATGGCAATAAAAACAAAGTGCTGGAAATACTCAGGTCAGGCAGTATCTGTGGAGAGAGAAGCAGAGCTAACGTTTCAGGTCTGTGACCTTTCCTCAGAACAGTTAGTTAGAGTACTTATGGAAAAGGACAAAGACACACAAGGAATAAAAGTTCTCAATTGGAAAAGCTAATTTACTAAACTGAGATGTGATTTAGCTAAAATGAAACACTGTTTCACTTAAGCGCTGTTTAGAAACAGCGACTTGAAGGTAAATCAGTGCCACATCAGTGGGAGGCATTCAAGGAAGAGATAGTGAGGATTGAGAGCAAGTACATTCCTGAAAGAAAAAGGGTGGGACTAACAAATCCAGAGCCCCATAGATGTCAAACGGCTTAAAAGGAGAATTAACAAAAGAGAAACTTATGACAGATGCTGAGGGTTCAAATAATGCAGAAAACCCGGAATATAAAAAATGTAGGGGCAAAATTAAAAAGGAAATTAGGAAAGCAAAGAGAGGGCATAAAAATATCAAGTAAAATCAAGGAAAACACAAAGATCTTTTATAAATAATCAAAAAAAAAGAGGAAAAGGGTAGCAAGGGTACAAAACGTACTCTGGGTGGGGGACTTCAATATCCAACACCAAGAGTGGGTCGGTAGTACCAGTACTTACGGAGCTGGTCGAGTTCTAAATGACATAGCTGCTAGACTAGGTCTGCGGCAGGTGGTGAGGGAACCAACATGAGGGAAAAACATACTTGACCTTGTCCTCACCAATCTACCCGTCGCAGATGCATTTGTCCATGACAGCATTGGTAGCAGTGACCACTGCAGAGTCTTTGTGGAGGCGGAGTCCCATCTTCACACTGAGGGTAGCCTCCATCGTGTTGTGTGGCACTACCATCGTGCTAAATGGGATAGATTTCAAACAGATCTAGCAACTCAACATTGTGCATCAATGAGGTGCTGTGTGCCATCAGGAGCAGAATTGTATTCAACCACAATGTGTAAGCTCATGGCCCAGCATATCCCCCACTCTTATCATCAAGCCAGGGGACCATGCTGCTTCAAAGAAGAGTGCAGGAGGACGTGCCAGGAGCATTCTTAAAATGAAGTGTCAGCCTGGTGAACCTACATCACAGGATTACTTGCATGCCAAACAACAGTAACAGCATGCAACAGACAGGGCGAAGCATCCCACAACTGACAGATCAGATCCAAGTCCTGCCACATCCAGTCATGAATGGTGGTCGACAATTAAACAACTGACAGGAGGAGGCGGCTCCACAACCATCCCCACCCTCAACGATGGGGAGCCCAGCACATCAGTGCAAAAGATAAGGCTGAAAAATTTGCATCCGTCTTCAGCCAGAAGTGCCAAGCAAATGATCCATCTCGGCCTCCTCCTGAGGTCCCCAGCATCACAGATGCCAGTATTCAACCATCCGATTCACTCCACATGATATCTAGAAACGACTGAAGGCACGGGATACTGCGAAGGCTATGGGCCCTGACAACATTCCAGCAATAGTACTGAAGACTTGTGCTCCAGAACTA
>NC_090383.1:41471627-41577190 GCF_036365525.1 Heterodontus francisci | reverse complement strand
ACTCCTGCTCCTATTTTCTATGTTTCTATGTTTATCGCAAGCACCCGATATTTTTTCTTGTATACTTCATCCTATGTTGTGATTACTGTCCAAGGGCCTGTAGACCACTCCCACTAATGACTTCTTTCCATCTCCATCCAAACCGATTCTACATCCTGATCTCCTGAACCAAGGTCATCTCCAACTATTGCACAAATGTCATTCTTGATTAGCAGTGCTACCCCTCCACGTTTACCTCGCTTCCTATTCTTCTTGAATGTCACATACCCGTCAATATTCAGGACCCCCAACCCTCGTCAGTCTGCAGCCAAGTATCTCTGTCCCTTCCTGCCATTCTCTGACCTTCATTTCCCATTTTACTATTCTGCCCTCCTACCTTGACTCTACCCCTTGATTTGCTACTTCTACTCAAGCTTGATCCCTCACCTCCCCTTGTTTAGTTTAAAGCTCTCTTCCCTAGTTATACAATTTGCTAGAACACTGGTCCCAGCACAGTTCAGGCGCAGACCATCCCAACAGTACAGCTCCCACTTTCCCCAGTACTGGTGCCAGTGCCCCACGAAGCAAAACCCACTTCTCCCACACTTGTCTTTGGGCGGCACAGTGGCGCAATGGTTAGCACCGCAGCCTCACAGCTCCAGCGACCCGGGTTCAATTCTGGGTACTGTGTGGAGTTTGCAAGTTCTCCCTGTGTCTGCGTGGGTTTCCTCCGGGTGCTCGGTTTCCTCCCACATGCCAAAAGACTTGCAGGTTGGTAGGTAAATTGGCCATTATAAATTGCCCCTAGTATAGGTAGGTGGTAGGGAAATATAGGGACAGGTGGGGATGTAGTAGGAATATGGAATTAGTGTAGGATTAGTATAAATGGGTGGTTGATGGTCGGCACAGACTCGGTGGGCCGAAGGGCCTGTTTCAGTGCTGTATCTCTAAACTAAACACGTATTCACTTCACTAATCTTATGTTCCTTCTGCCAATTGGCACGTGACTCCGGTAATAATCCACAGATTATTACCCTTGAGGTTCTGCTCTTCAATTTGGTGCCTAGCTCCTCATACTAAATAAGCAGAACCTCTTTCCTAATCCTAACTGTATCATTGCTGGCTACATGAACCATGACAACTGGATTCTCCCCTCCCACTCCAAGTTCCTGTCCAGCCCTGAGCAGATGTCCCAAACCTTGGTAAGCAATACAGCCTTCCGGACTCTCGCTCTCGGCTTCACAGAATAGCGTCAATTCCCATCACTATACTATCCCCTACTACCACTACATTCCTTTTTGCTCCCCCAACTTGAATGGCTTCCTGCACTACAGTGCCAGGGTCAGTCTGCTCATCCACCTTGCAGACCTCGCTTTCGTCTACACAGGTTGAGAGCACCTCAAACCTGTTTGACAATTGCAAAGTCTGAGGCTCCTCCACTACTGTCTGCTCGGTCCCTTTACCTGCCTCATTCACAGTCACATGCTCCTGTCCCTCACTGCTGACCAAAACAGATAATCCTGTTCTAAGAGGTATGACCATCTTCCTGAACAAAGTGTCCAGGTATTTATCCCCCTCCCTTATGTTTCACAGTGTTTGCACTTCGGCTTCCAGATCAATAATCCCGATTCAGAGTTCCTCGAGCTGCTTACACTTTCTGCTGACGTGTTTGTCCTGGATTGCCTTGGCATCCAAAAACTCCCACATACCACAGCTGCAACCCAACACCTGTCCTGCCATTGTTACTTATGCTGTTAGTATATTTATTTCAATTACTTTCTTAACTCAGAATAATTCCTATGTATAGTAGAATTTACTGTGCTTATTAAATGCTACATTAAATGCTACAACTAAAATTATACTTTTCTTAATTACACAGATATGTGTTTTAGGTACTTATTTGAATTGCTTTATCTTTTCTTACTTTTATATTTATTTTATTTTAAAGTGTGAGCTCTTTTTATAGATCAACCTTAACTCTGGTGTCCAATCCTATATATTAACACACTGTCCCTGACACGAAGTACTTACCGGCCAATCAGCTTACTAGTTTCCTGTGATGTCACTGTTGTTTCTTCACTCAGTTTCTCCAGCAGCTGAAATGGCTCCCAGCGACTGCCTCTGCTCCGCTCCAGGTAGGTAAGGCTGCACTCCGATTCAGGCTGTATTTACGGCGCGCCCGGTTCCCAACTGCCTCTGTTCCACTCCAGGTGGGTAAGGCTGCACTCCAATCCCCGGGCTGTACTTCTGGCACTTGCGGCTCCCAACTGCCTCTGCTCCGCCCCAGGTAGGTCCAAACTATAAATATCTTGGGTGATTTGGCAACTTCTAAATTCCAGAGTTTCAATTTACAAGTTTAATTACCCCAAAACTAAAAGTCACCTCTAAAAATATGAATATAAACAATGAAACTAGTCGATTGTATCACTATCAAATCTTTCAGCCTTCGATAAGAAAAAGCCCTATCTTCTCCTATTAATCCATGGAACTGAAGTCCCACATCCCTGGAACCATTCTTGTAAATCTTTTCTGAACCCTGTTACGGCCATGTGATATGACGTGGGTGGTTCCCACTGCTCAACTCCCCAGCTGACCGCAGCAAATGTATTTGTATTAGACTTTAGCCCTTGGTGTTTTATTTTTCAAATAAACAGATAGCCATAGGTTTTCTTGTAGGTTTTAAAAAACAGAAAATCAATTGTGTATTGATCAATACGCTTTATCCCAAAATTGTCACAAACGCATCCACTCATGCATTCGCTCGCACACACAATGACAGATAGAGAAGGGAAAAAAGGAAGATGGTTTTTAATGGGGGGAAAGGTTATGATAAACCTGTTGAATTCTCGAGAATCAAGTTCTAGATGGATGCAGGCCTGAGGTGACTGTCGATTTCTCTCTTGATTGAAGGTTCTGTTGAAGATGCTCGGTTACCTCTAGCTCTCACTGCTGTATACTGTAGATGTAGGATTTTTTCAGTAGCGCACTGTGTTTCCTAGCTTGGCTGGAACTCAAGCTGTTACAAGTAGCTTCACCTTCTGGGTCAGTCTCTCTCTCTCTCTGGTTGTCTCTTTTTATAAAGGTAAAAATGTGTCACCTCTCACCTCCTGGTAGGAGACACTCTCATCTCTTCCCTACGGTGATTACACAATGGCCCAGGACGTGGCTACTTCACACCTCCTTTGTTAGAGAAGAAAACATTCAATTCTGGAGTGTTTTTGGGATAGGTGTAAGATGGGTTCCATTAACATCGTTTGCCTTTGAAGATTTGTCCTTTGTCTTTGTCAGACAGTTTGAATACCCAAAGGCCTTTTCTTCAGTGGCCATTTTGGAGCATTATTCACTTTTTAATATGAAGGTTAATTTTCTAAAGACAAAGTCTTCCATAACTCTTCAGAGTTAGTCCACGATTGTTGTATCACACCTCTGTTGTACATGACAACCCTCTTTAATTCTTCCTAAAGTGTGGTGCCCAGAATTGAACACAATACTCCAGTTGAGGCAGAACCAGAGTTTTATAAAGGTCTGTCATAAATTCCTTTGCTTTTGTAAATTTATATTAAATTTATTCATAAAATCGAGGATCCGGTCTGCCTTTTTAATTACTTTCTCAACCTGCCATGCCACCTTCAACGATTTTCCCCCACATCTCTCTGTTCCTGCATACCCTGTATTTTACATTGTGCCTCCCTTGTTCTTCCAAAATGTTTCACTTCACACATTTCTGCCACATTAAATATCAGCCACATGCTCACCCATTCTAGCAATAATTAAGGGGATGGATAGCATCCTTTGAAAGCAGAATTGAGTCAGAAATATGTTGCCTGCCTGGAGTCTTGAAATAGCTTGAAAGGTGGGGGGAACAGGGAGAGGATCCAGTCATTGTGGTCCATGTTGGACTCAAGAACATTGGAAGAATAGGTAAGAGGTCCTGTGTGGAGAGGAACAGGAACCAGCAGCTAAATTAAAGAGCAACACTTCAAGGGTTTTAATCTCTGTACTGTTACCTATCCCACATGCAAATTGATATAGGATTAGGAAGGAAACACACATCTGAAGGCGTGGTGTGGGAAAGAGGCTGGGGGGATGGGGGGGAAGAAAAATGCTCAGGTGGAAAAGGCAGTTTATAGATAAGAGTTTGAAAAAGAAAGGGAAGAGTAGAGTGACAGTCAGAAGTTGTGCCTGAGCGAAGGTGAAAAACTAAAAGTACAATAATTGAATTGCGGGGTGTGGGTGGCCGAAGCAAAAGGGAGCCACACTGCGAGCGCGGGCGGGCCACACGAAGAGGATGAAAGATGTAACGAGAACTAAGCAGGCAGTGAAAACTCTTAGGCAGAATTGAAGTAGAAAAGGATTTAAGAATGTCGCACGAGTTGTGTGTAGGCTTGCTGATGGTGAGCTTGTAGAAATGCTGAGATTGCACAAGCATGCAGCAACAGCAGAATGCTTTTAATGGGGGATTTTAACTTTCCTATATATTGGGATAGGCAAACAAGATGCCAGATTGATTGCTAATTTTGAAACTGACTGACGGGTTTTTGTTTACAAATGCATTAAGGGATATCGGGCAAAGACAGGTATATGGAGTTATGAATGTGTACACACGATTTGACACGATCAGGGAGGTGGGTCAGGTTCACCTGCTAAATTGGTCCCCGGAATGGGGGGGGGGAGCCCTACCATGAGAGGCCAAGTAAATTGCAGCTATAGCAACTATATCTTCTGGAGTTAAGAATGAATGAGAGGCAATCTCACTGAAAGATACAAGATTCTCAAGGGGCTGGATAGGATAGACACAGATCGCACAGTCTCAGGATAAGGGACTGATAATTTAGGATTGAGATGAGGAGAAACTATTACACTCAAAGCATTGTAAATCTTTGGAATTTTCTACCCCAGAGGGTTGTGGATGTTCCATCGTCAAATACATCCAAGGCTGGGATAGAAAGATTTTTGGCCTCTGAGGAAATCAAAGGATATAGTGAACGGGCAGGAAATGGAGTTGAAACCGAAGATCAGGCACAATCGTATTGCGTGGCAGAGCAAGCTTGATGGACCATATGGTCCCCTCCTGCTCCTATTTCTTGTGTTTTTGTGCTTATATGTGGAATGGAGAGAACCACAGCACAGGAGTCATATGAATCAATCTCAGATCTCTCAGCCTCTTTAATGCAGTTATCTCAACTATATCCACCAAAGAATGGCTCTGGTGTTCAAAAAATGTTTGGCAATATGACGAAGCTTTACTTCATTGCTTTAGGAAAGCTGAATTTTAAAAATGTTGATGCCATTGCTCAATTAAAATTTCAGGGCATAATTGTATAGCCATATAGTTACGTAAGCAAGTAGATTCAGACCAATCTTCTAAAACTGCTGATTTTTTTCTTGCATTTGTTCTTGGGATGTGAGCATCATTGGCAGGGCCAGCAATTATTGTCCATCCCCAATTCCTGTTCCTGAAGCACTGCAGTCTATGTGGTCTAAGTACATCCACAGTGCTGTTAGGAAGACAGTTCCAGGTTTGTGATCCAGCGACAGTGAAGCAATGGCGGTATGTTTCCAAGTCAAGATAGTGCGTGACTTGGAGGCGAACTTGCTCATGCGGTTATGCCTGCATGAGGCTGCTGCCTTTGTTCTTCTAGGTGGTAGAGGTCACGGGTTTGGAAGGTGCTGTCAAAGCAGCTTTGGTGAGTTGCTCCACTGCATCTTGCAAATGGTACACACTGTTGCCACTGTGCAGCGGTGGTGGAGGGGGTGCCGATCAAGCAGGCTGCTTTGTATTGGATGGTGTTGAGCTTCTTGAGTGTTGTTAGAACTACACTCATCCAAGCAGGTTAAGAGGATTTCATCACACTCCTGACTTGTGCCTTGTAGATGGGGGACAGGCTTTGAAGTCAGGAGGCAAGTTACTCCTCACAGTGGCGCAGTGGTTAGCACCGCAGCCTCACAGCTCCAGGGACCCGGGTTCGATTCCGGGTACTGCCTGTGTGGAGTTTGCAAGTTCTCCCTGTGTCTGCGTGGGTTTTCTCCGGGTGCTCCGGTTTCCTCCCACAAGCCAAAAGACTTGCAGGTTGATAGGTAAATTGGCCATTATAAATTGTCACTAGTATAGGTAGGTGGTAGGGAAATATAGGGACAGGTGGGGATGTTTGGTAGGAATATGGGATTAGTGTAGGATTAGTATAAATGGGTGGTTGATGGTCGGCACAGACTCGGTGGGCTGAAGGGCCTGTTTCAGTGCTGTATCTCTAATCTAAACTCACCACAAAATTCCCAGCCTCTGACCTGCTCTTTTAACTATATGGCTAGTCCAGTTAAATTTCTTTTCAATGGTAATCCAGGATGTTAATGGTGAGGGATTCAGCATTGGTAATGCTATTGAATGTCAAGGGGAGAGGTCCAGATGGTCTCTTGTTGGAGATAGTCATTGTCTGGCATGAGTGGCATTTGCCACTTACCAGCCCAAGCCTGAATGTTGTCCATGTCTTGCTGCATGCAGGCAAGGACTGCTTCAGTATCAGGAGTTGCAAATGTTACTGAACAGCAAACATCCCCTTATGATGGAGGGAAGGTCACTGAAGAAGTAGCTGAAGATGGTTAGACCTAGTCCCAGGACACCACTGCAGGAGCCCCTCAGGGTAGTGTCCTAGGCCCAAGCATCTCTCTATGATGACAGATTTAACTAGTAAATGTTTTGAGAGGAAGGAAATTGTTTTATAAAGCTTTCTGATACAAATAGAATTCTATGGCAATTCAAAACTAGCCAAAAAAGGGGCCATATTCCAAGAGTATTTTTACTCTGTTTGAATTTACTCGGTTTCAGTAAGAACAGAGAAGATGGTAAAAGAGGAGGGGGTGTGGCATTGTTAATCAAGGAGAGTATTACAGCGGCAGAAAGGATGTTTGAGGACTCGTCTACTGAGGTAGTATGGGCCGAGGTTAGAAACAGGAGAGGAGAGGTCACCCTGTTGGGAGTCTTCTATAGACCTCCGAATAGTTCCAGAGATGTAGAGGAAAGGATAGCGAAGATGATTCTCGACAGGGGCGAGAGGAACAGGGTAGTTGTTATGGGGGACTTTAACTTTCCAAATATTGACTGGAAATACTATAGTTCGAGTACTTTAGATGGGTCAGTTTTTGTCCAGCGTGTGCAGGAGGGTTTTCTGACACAGTATGTAGACAGGCCAACCAGGGGCGATGCCACATTGGATTTGGTACTGGGTAATGAACCCGACCAGGTGTTGGATTTAGATGTAGGTGAGCACTTTGGTGATAGTGATCACAATTCGGTTAGGTTTACCTTAGCGATGGGCAGGGACAGGTATATACCGCAGGGCAAGAATTATAGTTGGAGGAAAGGAAATTATGATGCGATTAGGCAAGATTTAGGATGCGTAGGATGGGGAAGGAAACTGCAGGGGATGGGCACAATCGAAATGTGGAGCTTATTCAAGGAGCAGCTACTGCGTGTCCTTGATAAGTATGTACCTGTCAGGCAGGGAGGAAGTTGTCGAGCGAGGGAGCCGTGGTTTACTAAAGAAGTTGAAGCGCTTGTCAAAAGGAAGGCGGCGGCTTATGTTAGGATGAGACGTGAAGGCTCAGTTAGGGCGCTTGAGAGTTACAAGCTAGCCAGGAAGGATCGAAAGGGAGAGCTAAGAAGAGCAAGGAGAGGACACGAGAAGTCATTGGCGGATAGGATCAAGGAAAACCCTAAGGCTTTCTATAGGTATATCAGGAATAAAAGAATGACCAGAGTTAGATTAGGGCCAATCAAGGATAGTAGTGGGAAGTTGTGTGTGGAATCAGAGGAGATAGGGGAAGCGTTAAATGAATATTTTCCGTCAGTATTTACAGTAGAGAAAGAAAATGTTGTCAAGGAGAATACTGAGATTCAGACTACTAGGCTAGATGGGATTGAGGTTCACAAGGAGGAGGTGTTATCAATTTTGGAAAGTGTGAAAATAGATAAGTCCCCTGGGCCAGATGGGATTTATCATAGGATTCTCTGGGAAGCCAGGGAGGAGATTGCAGAGCCTTTGTCCTTGATCTTTATGTCGTCATTGTCGACAGGAATAGTGCCGGAAGACTGGAGGATAGCAAATGTTGTCCCCTTGTTCAAGAAGGGGAGTAGAGACAGCCCTGGTAATTATAGACCTGTGAGCCTTACTTCGGTTGTGGGTAAAATGTTGGAAAAGGTTATGAGAGACAGGATTTATAATCATCTTGAAAAGAATAAGTTCATTAGCGATAGTCAGCACGGTTTTGTGAAGGGTAGGTCGTGCCTCACAAGCCTTATTCAGTTTTTCGAGAAGGTGACCAAACAGGTGGATGAGGGTAAAGCAGTGGATGTGGTGTATATGGATTTCAGTAAGGCGTTTGATAAGGTTCCCCACGGTAGGCTATTGCAGAAAATACGAAAGTATGGGGTTGAAGGTGATTTAGAGCTTTGGATCAGAAATTGGCTAGCTGAAAGACAGAGGGTGGTGGTTGATGGCAAATGTTCATCCTGGAGTTTAGTTACTAGTGGTGTACCGCAAGGATCTGTTTTGGGGCCACTGCTGTTTGTCATTTTTATAAATGACCTGGAAGAGGGTGTAGAAGGGTGGGTTAGTAAATTTGCGGATGACACGAAGGTCGGTGGAGTTGTGGATAGTGCCGAAGGATGTTGTAGGGTACAGAGGGACATAGATAGGCTGCAGAGCTGGGCTGAGAGATGGCAAATGGAGTTTAATGCGGAAAAGTGTGAGGTGATTCACTTTGGAAGGAGTAACAGGAATGCAGAGTACTGGGCTAATGGGAAGATTCTTGGTAGTGTAGATGAACAGAGAGATCTTGGCGTCCAGGTACATAAATCCCTGAAAGTTGCTACCCAGGTTAATAGGGCTGTTAAGAAGGCATATGGTGTGTTAGCTTTTATTAGTAGGGGGATCGAGTTTCGGAGCCACGAGGTCATGCTGCAGCTGTACAAAACTCTGGTGCAGCCGCACCTGGAGTATTGCGTGCAGTTCTGGTCACCGCATTATAGGAAGGATGTGGAAGCTTTGGAAAGGGTGCAGAGGAGATTTACTAGGATGTTGCCTGGTATGGAGGGAAGGTCTTACGAGGAAAGGCTGAGGGACTTGAGGTTGTTTTCGTTGGAGAGGAGGAAGAGGAGGTGACTTAATACATATAAGATAATCAGAGGGGTGGATAGTGAGAGTCTTTTTCCTCGGATGGTGATGGCAAACACGAGGGGACATAGCTTTAAGTTGAGGGGTGATAGATATAGGACAGATGTTAGAGGTAGTTTCTTTACTCAGAGTAGTAGGGGCGTGGAACGCCCTGCCTGCAACAGTAGTAGACTCTCCAACTTTAAGGGCATTTAAGTGGTCATTGGATAGACATATGGATGAAAATGGAATAGTGTAGGTCAGATGGTTTCACAGGTCGGCACAACATCGAGGGCCAAAGGTCCTGTACTGCGCTGTAATGTTCTAAAAAAAAAAATGATTTGAGCCAAAACTTGTATTTATCTTAATCTTCCAAGCATCTACAGAAGTAAAAGGAGGGAATGATAATCTTCTGGACAGATCTGTTCCAGTTATGAAATCACAAGTTACAGCTCATTAATTCTCATTCTCGCAATCAAACTTAAGTCACCTTTTGATTGGAAAACAACAATTTAAGACAAGTTTCAACTAGTGCAAAATAATATTGCTCTGGTAGCCACGCTATTTGTGCACTGAAGTACACAAACTGCGACAAGTGTTGTAGCATTATTGCAAGTAACATTAGAAAAAAGCTTGACATATAAGGAGTCAAGGAAATTCATGCACAAGATAGAGAGTGAAAAAGTAATTCTGCAAAGAAATTCCATTGCTTCTGGTAGCTCAATACACGAGAGTTGAATCTTAATTCAAAATAGCAAACCAAAAGTAAATACATGCAATTTCACAACTGCACCAAATGTAACCTGGAGTACAGTAGCCCTTGTTAAAGTTCCAAGTCCAATCTTAAAATTCACAGCTTTGGCCTCTGATGGGCAAACATGTTAGGAATCAGTTTTCTAATAACTATGAAAACCAAATTTATCACCAAAAAATGATGAAAACAAAAAATATTTGAATAGGAATTCAAAAAAAAACCTAAACCAGGCCATAGATTTTCTAGCTGGGGTTTTTAGATCCTAATGATCATGAGGGCAATTGCTGTAAATAAGCATTTCATCTAATAATTGCACTGTTTTCCTGTGGGGCTTTAAGTTAGCAGACAAAGCCCATGTTTAAGTGTGTCAATATTTGCAAGGGATTTTCCACACAAGATTTTTTAAAAAAACAATATTCTAACTGGGAAGGAAGAGAATAAATAAAAAGCAACAGTTTTCATTCAATTCAGCTATAGCAATTACAACATCTTTTCGAAAAAAAACTGTGCTCAATCATTTGAGAAAGGCGGTGGCCACACTGGTTGCCATTTTGACCCAGTCGTTAGCATGGGTACTGGGCGTGTGCGCCAGAAATAAGCAGTGAAGGCAAAGGGAGATGTCAGTTAGCCTGAAACACTGATGTGACTGTAGCGGTGCCACTTTTAACCTCAGCGCTCCGGCTGGTGCCTTCTCCTGGCCTCGCACAGCCAGGCATGCATTAAACGGTGAGAGGGACAACCAACCAGCACTGTTTGGGAGTATCAACCACTTTCATGCTGGCTGCAGATTGATTCAGCTGGATGTTGTAGAGTTACTGGAAACGTCCAGTGGCTTTGTTACGTAGGATTGTTGAAGTCTGCAGGCAGTGGTGTAGTAAAGGCTCTCTTTGAAGGGTTCTGTTTACAACACTTGCTCCCAGTAACTGATGCTGTAGTTTCTATTCCCCTTGGCAGCATGGCAAGTAAAATGAGGGGGATAGGGGTGGCCAAACACCATAGGCCAGGCTACTTGAGGAGGAAGGGGAGGGAGTTTCGCAGCAGGTAGCCATTTCCGTCAGGGTTCTTCAGGAGCAATTCTACCTCAAATCTCAGCAAGGAACAGTACATTAGATGTCCCCGCTTCACCACTGAAATCTGCCATCGCTAACAGACCAACTGCAGTCTCAGCATGGCAAGGATGCCATTGCCAGTGGCTGTAAAGTGACAGAAGTCTTCAAATTCTTAGCGTTGGGATCTTCCAGGCTGAATCAAGTGACATATTCAACATCTCGCAGTTCACTGTCCACTGACACTCTGCATAAGAGGGCAATACATTGCTTTCTCTTCCCAGAGAAAAGCATGCAGAGCCAGCACATAGCTTCACCAGAACAGGTTTCCTGATGGTGGAAGGTGCCATTAACTGCATGCATGTCACTTTGCGGATGCCACATGTAAATTCTAACATGTACCGCAACTGCAAAGAGTTCCACTCCCTCACTGTCCAGCTGGTGTGTAACTATACTCAGAGCATCTTTTAGATCAATGCTCAGTATCTGACAGCGGTCATGATGCCATTATTCCGTGCCAGTCTGCTATACCATCAGCATTTGAGCCACCACGATAAACCAGAGGATGGTTACTGCGCAAGGAGGGCTATCCACTGACCATCTGGCTAATAACTGTGGTGCACAACCCATACACACATGGGCAGCATTCATATAACCAGAGCCATGCTGCCACATGAAATGTCACTGAACAGACATCTGGCGTCCTTAAGCAACGATTCCACTGCCTGAATTGCTCGTGGAGCCCTGCAGTGCATTCCAGAGCCATCTCCATTCATCAGGGTCTACTGCATCCTGTACAATTTTGCCATTCTGGGCACACAGCCCTTGTCACCAGGTATATGGTAAGCAGCTAAGGAGGAGGAAACCAAAACAGCCCGTTTCCAGCCAAGCTGTCTGTGATTGGCTCATCCAACTGGAGTACCAGTGAACACAAACCCAATTCCACACTCACCAACAGCCCGATCCCTTTCCATCCCTGTTTTGGACCATCACAGTATCCTGCTGGCCGCAATACTGAAATAAAAGCCACCACAAAACCAACATTCCAAGCCAACTTTATCAATTGAACCATCCAACATTCCATACAAAAGTCAACTAATCACTCGTGTCCCTTAGTCCTTTTCTTCCATGTGCCTTTGCCTGTCCTCGTGCTCTGACACAGTGCTACCCAGTGGCAGCAGCATGGCTGCTGACTTTCGCTGGGAAAAATTGCAGATGACCTTGCAGGACAATCTTGCACAGGGCCAAGCAGGCCTGGTTTTGGAATGCACCACCTTGGCATGGGTGGCAGTAGCCAAGGCTGCCTGGATGACAGTGCTGGAAAAACATATGATGTCACCCTAAAAGGGAACAGATTAGTGCTCCACACACCACTGCCACTCCCTCGGGGCAGAACCTCAACAACTCTAAATCTGTTGAACTGCTGAGACGCTGCAAGCTCCTTTGAACATTGTATCCACAGCCACAATGGCAGCAGTGTGAACACTGATGACACAAGGTGAGCTTGCATGACTTCAATCTGAGCTTCCACTGAGGGAAGTAAACTCGCAGGGCTACGGGGATAGAGCAGGGGAATGGGACTTATTGGATTGAGAGACAGAGACAGAGACAGAGAGAGAGAGACAGAGAGAGAGAGACAGAGAGAGAGAGACAGAGAGAGAGAGACAGAGAGAGAGAGACAGAGAGAGAGAGACAGAGAGAGAGAGACAGAGAGAGAGAGACAGAGAGAGAGACAGAGAGAGAGAGACAGAGAGAGAGAGACAGAGAGAGAGAGACAGAGAGAGAGAGAGAGAGAGAGAGAGAGAGACAGAGAGACAGAGAGAGAGAGAGAGAGAGAGAGAGAGACAGAGAGAGACAGAGAGAGACAGAGAGCATGGGCCGAATGGCCTCCTTCTGTGCTCAATGACTCTCTCTAGGACTCAAAGTAATGAATTTTTTTTTCAAAAACGTGTACCAGCTGAGCAAAATATCAAACAGGACAGGTCAAGTTCCCCAATAATGTGTACCAGCTGCTAATCAAGAGCCAAAGCAGAAAATGATTAATATTCTAAAGGGAGGCCATTAACACCTGATTCAGTAAAACGGCAGTTTTGGCCTGTGTAAAGCATAACTACCAGTATGCATCAGTTGGCCCGAATGGCCTGTTTCTGTGCTGTACATACAATGTAACTGAGTAAGTACACCCTCATCTCAGTCAGAAGGCAATGGTTTCAAGACCTGCTCTAGGACTTAGGGACATAATTTAGGCGTTCATTTCATTGCAGTATTAAGGCAGTGCCACATTTTGAGAGCTGCCACCTTACGGATGAGATGCCCCCTCAAGATGATTTTAATTTGGAGATACAGCACTTAAACAGGCCCTTCGGCCCACTGAGTCTGTGCCGACCATCAACCACCCATTTATATAATCCTACACTAATCTCATATTCCTACCACAACCCCACCTGTCCCCATATTTCCCTACCACCTACCTATACTAGGGGCAATTTATATTGGCCAATTAACCTATCACCCTGCAAGTCTTTGGCATGTGGGAGGAAACCGGAGCACCCGGAGGAAACCCACGCAGACACAGGGAGAACTTGCAAACTCCACACAGGCAGTACCCAGAATTGAACCCGGGTCGCTGGAGCTGTGAGGCTGCGGTGCTAACCACTGTAAAAGATCCGATTCAAAGAGCAGAAGTTTTCTCCTTTTGTCTTGACCAACAATTGGCTGAGTTTGCTGACAATGCAACCACTAGGTGGCGCTGCACTGGCACATGCACAAATGCAGTGTGTGCCGCTAAAACTTCACAGTCTGCGATGTCCAGGCAGCTGTCAGGACTAAAGATGGCACTGCTCAAATAATCACAAAGGCAACGTAAACACATGGCAGCACACAATGGCCGGAGAGCTGAGTGGGGGAGAGCGAGCGGGCTGGCTTACCGCCCCCGCTCTGGCTTTTTCTCCACATCTCCCCCTCCCAAACTCTCTCCCCGGTTACGCGATGACGTCAACTGCGCATGCGCCAACCAGTCCTGGCACTGCGGATTGCAGCGCACATGCAGAGAGCAGGAGCCCGTATACGCATGTGCGCAGCCTGGCACAGCCTGATGACAGCAACGGCCAGCTGCTGGTCAAGAATCACTTCGCCAAAAATTCTCCCTCAATCAACATAATTAAAATTAGTGACATATCTCATTGTTGTTATTGGGACCTCCCAGAGTATGAATTGGACGCAGCATTTGCCGATAAATCAGCAATAACTGTACTTGAAAAGTGCTTTGGGATATCTTGAGAATGTGACAGATGCCATATAATTTAATATTTTCAATCATATAGTCCGAATGTACAGTTTAAATAAATTAATATTTGCACCTGTTACACAATTGCTCTGGTCAAAATGAGACCAAATCTCATGTGTCTATTTAGTGGCATTAATAATCAGATCAAATTCGACTCAACATTCTGTAATGCAACCCAGAAAGAGTAGAAATAGTGGGTTAGTCCTGGGATTTGCAGCAATGAGCAACAGTACACTAATGGCATCCAAGCAAGGAGAACACAAAAACAATTGTAGCAGACAGAGATGAGAGAGAACCGAAACCCCAGATCTCTTCTGTGTTTCTTAACCAGAGTGTATGGCCAATCTGAATAACCAGCAGCACACTTTTCATGGGTTGAACTAAAGAGGATTTTTATTCACACATTCACCCTGAAAGTCTGACACACAACATACACTCACAAAATTGGTGAGGTACCGGGAGACTGGAGGATAGCTAATTTTGTGCCTTTATTTAAGAAGGGCAGCAGGGATAAGCCAGGGAACTACAGGTCGGTGAGCCTTACATCAGTGGTGGGAAAGTTATTGGAAGGGATTCTGAGAGACAGGATTTATATGCATTTGGAAAGGCACGGTCTGATAAGGGATAGTCAGCATGGCTTTGTGCATGGGAAATCATGTCTCACAAATTGTTTTTTTGAGGTGGTGAACAAGAGGATCGACGAGGGCAGGGCGGTGGATGTTGTCCACATGGACTTTAGCAAGGCCTTTGACAAGGTCCCGCATGGTACGCTGGTCCAAAGGTTCGAACACATGGGATCCAGGGTGAGCTAGCAAATTGGATACAAAATTGGCTTGGTGATAGGAGGCAGAGGGTGGTAGTGGAGGACTGTTTTTCAGATTGGAGGCCAGTGACCAGTGGTGTGCCGCAGGGATCGGTGCTGGGCCCTCTGTTGTTTGTCATGTATATTAATGACTTGGATGTGAATGTCGGGGCTATGATTAGTAAAGTTTGCAGATGACACCAAAATTGGTGGTATAGTGGACAGTGAAGAAGGCTGTCTAAGGTTACAATAGGATATAGATCAACTGGGAAAGTGGGCAAGGGATTGGCAAATGGAATTTAACGCAGACAAGTGCGAAGTGATGCATTTTGGGAAGTTAAACCAGTGCAGGACATATACAGTGAATGGCAGGGCCCTGGGGAGTGTTGTTGAGCAGAGACACCTTGGGGTGCAAGTACATAGTTCCCTGAAAGCGGCAACACAGGTAGACGGGGTGAAGGCGGCAGCGTATGGCAAACTTGCCTTCATCGGCCGAGGTATTGAGTACAAGAGTTGGGACGTCATGTTAAAGTTGTACATAACGTTGGTTAGGCCGCACTTGGAGCATTGTGTGCCGTTCTGGTCGCCGCACTACAGGAAAAATGTGATTAAGCTGGAGAGGGTGCAGAAAAGATTCACAAGGATGTTGCCTGGCTTGGAGGGCTTGGGTTATAAAGGGAGATTGGACAGGCTGGAGCTGTTTTCCTTGGAGTGAAGGAGGCTGAGAAGGGACATGATAGAGGTATATAAAATGATGAGAGGCATAGATAGGGTCAATAGCCAGAGTCTGTTTCCCATGGTAGGGGTGACTAAAACTAGAGGGCACAGATTTAAGGTGAGGGGGAGGAGGTTTAAAGGGGATCAAAGGGGTAAATTTTTCACACAAAGAATAGTGGGTATCTGGAATGAGCTGCCAGAGGAGGGGGTAGAGGCAGGAACAGTAGCAAAATGTAAGAGGCATCTGGACAGGTACTTGAATAAGCAAGGCATAAGAGAGATATGGAATTACTGCAGACAGGTGGGATCAGTATAGATAGGCATTATGGTCGGCATGGACGCGGTGGGCCGAAGGGCCTGTTCACACACACACTCCACATACACACTCCACACAAGAAAGCAATCCGTTAAAGAGGATAGTGCACTTTTACAAATTACGAACGAAGGAAATGTTCGTAACTCACGTGATTTGACCCGTCCTGGGGAAAAAGCATGTGTCACAGGCCCAGCGAAAGCGTTTTCATTGCTGTAGCTGAGTTAGGTGGATTCGATAGCCGGAATCGTATATCAAAGTTTTTAAAGGATTGTCTCAAAGGAGTGGATTTTCAGCAGGTCACAAAGTTAGTTGCTTGTAGTCTCATTACTAGGATGTTGGGTTTCCTGTACTGGTGGACTTGAAGAAGAACAGGCTTGGAGACCTTAAGATGCATGAGTATCCAGTCTTGAGGGAGATGTTTTGCTGTTGTCTCTGCAGCTGCGGTTTTTAGACTGCCCAGTCGCTCCCTGGTGCTTGCAGCAATAAGATTCAATATTTGTTATTAGTTTCGGTCTGATGACCAGCTGATCAATACTTCTATTGTCCACCCACAACGATTTGAAGTTTAAAGCCATTGCTACACAATGGGGGATGGATGGTGGTCATTCGCACCAATGTTTGATTTAACTGGTTTCTTACAGCTCTCTGTTAAGTTTTGAGCTCGGAGACAAAGTCCAGGAGTCCAGTTCCGAAGAAGGGTCACTGACCTGATATGTTAACTCTGCTTCTCTCTCCACAAATGCTGCCAGACCTGCTGAGTATTTCCAGCATTTCTTGTTTTTATTCTAGGAGTCCATAGGTGTTGAGCTTTGGGTATGACCACAAATAGGTGAGAATTCCACAAATTGTTTCCTCGGTTTTTTTCATATTTGTTCATGGGATGTGGGCGTCGCTGGCTTGGTCAGCATTTATTGCCCATCCCTAATTGCCCTTGAACTGAGAGGCTTGCTAGACCATTTCAGAGGGCATTTAAGAGTCAACCACATTGCTGTGGATCTGGAGTCACATGTAGGTTAGACCAGGTAAGGATGGCAGATTTCCTTCATAAAAAGACATTAGTGAACCAGATGGGTTTTTACAACAATTGACAATGTTTTCACGGCCACCATTAGATTCGCTTTTTAATTCCAGATTTATTAATTGAATTCAAATTTCACCATCTGGCGTGGTAGGATTCAAACTAGTCCAGTGACATTACCAATACGCCTTCGCCTCCCCTTGGTATGTCCATTCATGGGAGGCAGTCCACCCATGGTCAATTAGGAACTTTCCAGAGACTTGAAATACTTCTGAGGCTGGGCTGAAATTCCAAAAGTGACGAGGCCCTCAGCATCCATCTTATGCAGCATTTTAAAGTCCATTCTTCTGAACTTGAAAAAAGAAAATTCAGCTCCAGAAGATTCTATGCTGAATACAATCCATGTATAAAGTTATGAATAGGACATACCTTGACTGGGCATGACATAATACTGAGAGCGGTGAGGTGAGGAATAGAAAAAGGGAAGCACTGCAAGACAGACAAGATTGTTGGAAAAGTGGGGTCAAAGTAGGCAAAAATATAAATTGGAAATTGTATTGCTGTTGTATTGTTTTACTTGTGTCAGCCATGGCTCAGTTCGTAGCACACTTGCCTCTGAGACACAAGGTTCAGGGCTCAAATCCAAAAATCAAGGCTGACACTCCAATGCAGTACTGAGGAAGTTCTGCACTGTCAGAGGTGCCATCTTTCAGACGACACGTTAAACCGAGGCCCCATCTGCTTGCTCAGGCGGATGCAAAAGATCCCATGGCACTACTTCGAAGAAAAGCAGAGGTGTTATCCCTGGTGTCTTGGCCAATAGTTATCCCTCAACCAACATCTCAAAAACAAATTATGTGGTCATTAACAAAGTGTTGTTTGTGGGAGCTTGCTGTACACAAATTGGCCACCACCTTTCCTACATTATAACAGTGACTACACTTCAAAAAGTACTTCATTGGCTGGAAAGCGCTTTGAGACATCTGGTGGTCAAGGAAAGCACTATATAAATGCAAGTTTTTTGGTTTCGTATTTAATTTTCCAGGTGTGACATTAGGGTCATGCAACTCACAATGGAAACAAAGCTAATTCAGTGAAAAGAAACATATGCTCCATGGATCATGCAAACGTGCAATACAAGAAGTCAACGAGCACGATCAGGGCACCAAGCTACCGAGCAAGTGCCACTGTTTGGCTTTTCAGTACATAGCTGTGACATTGCAGCCTCATTGGCCGCAACTTCCCAACACCCTTTGAAATGTTAAAGCAACCAGAATTGTAGATTTATTGGGTTTCACAAAGCAGTAGACATTTGCTTTATGGAGAAGAGGAATCCGCAGACTTCCACTCAATTCTTCCTGGCTCCCAGCAGCAATGTTAATGGTAATGCAGGCACTTTCAGTTTTATAATAGTTTAAAATCAATTGATACATTATATATAAAGTTAGTCACTGCTCCCAAAGGCAAGTCAGTTTCAATCATGAAATGGCCAGGATTTTGCTGCCAGAGGCCAACTTTAGACTTAAGCTGCCTTCAGTGGGCTTTTGTGGGGCAACTTACTGTTAGAAATATATTTCAACATGATGCCCTCTACAGGGGATCGGAGACCAGTGTGAACAGGGCAAACAACAGTGTGTCCCTTCAACCAGATTGAAGAATCCATAGAGGCATGCAGCATCTAAACCAGAAAGTACAAGTTAAGATATTTAATGCAATCTAAAATCGTATCATAGCAGTAAGTGTAGGCCATTCAGCCCTTCGAGCCTCCTCCACCATTCAACAAGATCATGGTTGATCCAATAACTTCATCAATCCACACTATTCCTGTGCCCCTTAGTTTCCAAGAATCTATCGATCTCTGTCTTAAATATACTCAATGGCAGCACATCCACAGCCCTATGGGGTAGAGAATTGTAAAGACTCACAACCCTTCATGTTGTCACGCTCATGTGAAGTGCGGTGATGAAAATACAGAACCCAAACTGAAGAATTATAAAAATTGACTTTTCCTGTAAAGAAAAATGGACAATGTACTGCAAAATGGCCGAAGATCAAATGACCTGGCCCTGTATGCAAAATGTATTACTGTCTGTTAAGGACAAGAGGATACAATTCCAAGCCAAGAGGAGTCAATTACACCCATCAAAACATTTTTGAATTGAATGAGTGCTATTGAAGCAAAGAAAGTAGCCACATCCTAATCCATTATTGGTCACCACAGGGAGGGGCTCTGCATCTCCTAACAGAGGCAACATGAGAGATTTTGACCTTAAAAAGTTGCTCTTTGCAGAGAGGGGGTGATTAGAACAAACATCACAAAAGCCTGTCCAGCTGAGAGATCCAAAAGCCAAAGAAGGACCCCTGCTGTGAATTCTACACTTCAACATGTCGCAGCAGAGAACTGAAAGTGATCACCACCTCCAGACTGAAGTCTCAACCACAAGAAATATCGAAACACAATTCAGCCCTGCAACTTTGAGAGAGAAACCATCCTCCGAGAAGATTCAACAGGTTTACCCTGAACCCAGAACACCTACCTCACTTCAAAACGCTTATCCTTTTCTTCTCTATCTATTCTTGTGTCTGTGGATGGTTATGTGGGTGCAGTTGCGACCATTTCAGGAATGAATATTGCTCAAAAAATAGGTAATGTGTTTTAAACCTACAAGAAAACCCGTTGACATCTGTTTATTTGACAAATAAAACACAAGGGGTTAAAACCAGAGTAACAAAAACACTTGCTGCAGTCAATTGGGAGGTGAACTGTTGGAACCACCCACAACCCTTACCACCTGGCTGTAACAGAAGAATTTTCTCATCTCAGTCATAAATAGTCCTTATTCCGAGTCAGTGACCCTCCCCACCCCAGTTCTAGACACCCCAGCAAAGGGAAACATCTGCCCAGCATCTACCAAATCTTCTTCTTCTTTGGCCTCCTTGTCTCGGGAGACAATGGGTAAGCGCCTGCAGGTGGTCAGTGGTTTGTTGAGCAGCGCCTGGAGTGGCTATAAAGGCCAATACTAGAGCGACAGACTCTTCCACAGGTGCTGCAGATAAAATTGCTTGTCAGGGCTGTTTCGCAGTTGGCTCTCCCCTTGCGCTTCTGTCTTTTTTCCTGCCAACTGCTAAGTCTCTTCGACTCGCCACGCTTCAGCCCCGCCTTTATGGCTGCCCGTCAGCTCTGGCGATCGCTGGCAACTTACTGCCGCGACTTGCGATCAATGTCACAGGACTTCATGTTGCGTTTGCAGACGTCTTTAAAGCGGAGACATGGATGGCCAGTGGGTCGGATACCAGTGGCGAGCTCGCTGTACAATGTGTCCTTGGGGATCCTGCCATCTTCCATGCGGCTCACATGGCCAAGCCATCTCAAGCGCCGCTGATTCAGTAGGGTGTATAAGCTGGGGATGTTGGCTGCCTCGAGGACTTCTGTGTTGGAGATATGGTCCTGCCACCTGATGCCAAGGCAGCCAAGATGGAATGAATTGAGACGTCGCTCTTGGCTGACGTACGTTGCCCAGGCCTCGCTGCCACAGAGCAAGGTACAAAGGACAGCGGCTAGATACACTCGGGCTTTTGTGTTCCATATCAGTGCGCCATTTTCCCACGCTCTCTTGGCCAGTCTGGACATAGCAGTGGAAGTCTTCCCCATGCGCTTGTTGATTTCTGCATCGAGAGACAGGTTACTCGTGATAGTTGAGCCTAGGTAGGTGAACTCTTGAACCACTTCCAGAGCGTGGTCACCGATATTGATGGATGGAGCATTACTGACGTCCTGTCCCATGATGTTCGTTTTCTTGAGGCTGATGCTTAGGCCAAATTCGTTGCAGGCAGCCGCAAACCTGTCGGTGAGATTCTGCAGACACTCTTCAGTGTGAGATGTTAATGCAGCATCGTCAGCAAAGAGAAGTTCCCTGATGAGGACTTTCCGTACTTTGGTCTTTGCTCTGAGATGGGCAAGGTTGAACAACCTGCCACCTGATCTTGTGTGGAGGAAAATTCCTTCTTCTGAAGACTTGAACGCATGTGAGAGCAGCAGGGAGAAGAAAATCCCAAACAGTGCAGGTGCGAGAACACAGCCCTGTTTCACGCCACTCAGGATAGGAAAGGGGTCTGATGAGGCGCCGCTATGCTGAATTGTGCCTTTCATATTGTCATGGAATGAGGTGAAGATACTTAGTAGCTTTGGTGGACATCCGATCTTTTCTAGTAGTCTGAAGAGACCACGTCTGCTGACGAGGTCAAAGGCTTTGGTGAGATCAATGAAAGCAACAGAGGAGCATCTGTTGTTCGTGGCATTTCTCCTGTGGTACTGCTCCCTCATCCCAGTACAGGCAAAGCAGTTCGTAGAGTGCCGAGAGTATAGCAGGCTTAGCACTCTTGATTATTTCAGGGGTAATGCCGTCCTTCCCAGGGGCTTTTCCGCTGGCTAGAGAATCAATGGCATTACTGAGTTCCGATTTTGTTGGCTGTACGTCCAGCTCATCCATGACTGGCAGAGGCTGGGCTGCATTGAGGGCGGTCTGTGACAACATTCTCCCTGGAGTACAGTTCTGGATAGTGCTCAAGCCAGCGGTCCCTTTGCTTGCGTTGGTCAGTGATTGTGTCCCCTGATTTAGATTTGAGGGGGGCGATCTTGATGGTTGGCCCAAAGCTCTCTTAATGCCATCATACATTCCTCTGATGCTTCCGGTGTCTGAGGCCAGCTAAATATGACTGCATAGGTGTTGCCAGTAGACATTTGCGCAGCGCCTGGCTGTTTTAAGTGCTACGGATGTTAACACGCTGGGGGCTTTCTTGTAGTTCAGCAGTGCAATGCGCTTAGCGGCTATGACAGGTTCCAGCTCTTCAAAATGAGATTGAAACCAGCCTGCATTCCGCTTGACGCGTTTGCCATAGGTGGTCATAGCTGACTCACAGATGGCATCCCCTGTGGGAGTGTTTTGCAGGGCTTTTTCAAGTGAATTTAGAAATTTTTGTAACAGCTGTGGATAAGAAATTCTGCTCGTGTTGATGCGCGGGTGGCCCTTCTGCTTGGAGTGGTGCAGCTTCTTTGGTTTGAGTCTAACCTTACTGCACACCAGGGAGCGGTCGGTGTCGCAGTCCGCACTGTGGAAGCTGCGTGTGGTTTGAATGCTGTTTAAAGAGGCTCGCCTTGTGATGATGAGGTCCAGCTGGTGCCAACGACGTGATCTGGGGTGCCTCCAAGAAACCTGGTGACAGGGTTTATTGTGAAAGAATGAGTTGGTGATGCAGAGGTTATGATAGGTACACAACTCAAGCAATCTCTGTCCATTCTCATTTAGATGTGGTGTTAGATTTAGATGTAGGTGAGCACTTTGGTGATAGTGATCACAATTCAATTAGGTTTACCTTAGCGATCGGCAGGGACAGGTATATACCGCAGGGCAAGAATAATAGTTGGGGGAAAGGAAATGATGATGCGATTAGGCAAGATTTAGGATGCGTAGGATGGGGAAGGAAATTGCAGGGGATGGGCACGATCGAAATGTGGAGCTTATTCAAGGAGCAGCTACTGCGTGTCCTTGATAAGTATGTACCTGTCAGGCAGGGAGGAAGTTGTCGAGCGAGGGAGCCGTGGTTTACTAAAGAAGTTGAAGAGCTTGTCAAGAGGAAGAAGAAGGCTTATGTTAGGATGAGACGTGAAGGCTCAGTTAGGGCGCTTGAGAGTTACAAGCTAGCCAGGAAGGATCTAAAGAGAGAGCGAAGAAGAGCAAGGAGAGGACACGAGAAGTCATTGGCGGATAGGATCAAGGAAAACCCTAAGGCTTTCTATAGGTATATCAGGAATAAAAGAATGACTAGAGCTAGATTAGGGCCAATCAAGGATAGTAGTGGGAAGTTGTGTTTGGAATCAGAGGAGATAGGGGAAGTGTTAAATGAATATTTTGCGTCAGTATTTACAGTAGAGAAAGAAAATGTTGTCAAGGAGAATACTGAGATTCAGACTACTAGGCTAGATGGGATTGAGGTTCACAAGGAGGAGGTGTTAGCAATTTTGGAAAGTGTAAAAATAGATAAGTCCCCTGGGCCAGATGGGACTTATCTTAGGATTCTCTGGGAAGCCAGGGAGGAGATTGCAGAGCCTTTGTCCTTGATCTTTATGTCGTCATTGCCGACAGGAATAGTGCCGGAAGACTGGAGGATAGCAAATGTTGTCCCCTTGTTCAAGAAGGGGAGTAGAGACAGCCCTGGTAATTATAGACCTGTGAGCCTTACTTCGGTTGTGGGTAAAATGTTGGAAAAGGTTATAAGAGACAGGATTTATAATCATCTTGAAAAGAATAAGTTCATTAGCGATAGTCAGCACGGTTTTGTCAAGGGTAGGTCGTGCCTCACAAACCTTATTCAGTTTTTCGAGAAGGTGACCAAACAGGTGGATGAGGGTAAAGCAGTGGATGTGGTGTATATGGATTTCAGTAAGGCGTTTGATAAGGTTCCCCATGGTAGGCTATTGCAGAAAATACGGAAGTATGGGGTTGAAGGTGATTTAGAGCTTTGGATCAGAAATTGGCTAGCTGAAAGAAGACAGAGGGTGGTGGTTGATGGCAAATGTTCATCCTGGAGTTTAGTTACTAGTGGTGTACCGCAAGGATCTGTTTTGGGGCCACTGCTGTTTGTCATTTTTATAAATGACCTGGAAGAGGGTGTAGAAGGGTGGGTTAGTAAATTTGCGGATGACACGAAGGTCGGTGGAGTTGTGGATAGTGCCGAAGGATGTTGTAGGGTACAGAGGGACATAGACAGGCTGCAGAGCTGGGCTGAGAGATGGCAAATGGAGTTTAATGCGGAAAAGTGTGAGGTGATTCACTTTGGAAGGAGTAACAGGAATGCAGAGTACTGGGCTAATGGGAAGATTCTTGGTAGTGTAGATGAACAGAGAGATCTTGGTGTCCAGGTACATAAATCCCTGAAAGTTGCTACCCAAGTTAATAGGGCTGTTAAGAAGGCATATGGTGTGTTAGCTTTTATTAGTAGGGGGATCGAGTTTCGGAGCCACGAGGTCATGCTGCAGCTGTACAAAACTTCTGGTGAGACCGCACCTGGTGTATTGCGTGCAGTTCTGGTCACCGCATTATAGGAAGGATGTGGAAGCTTTGGAAAGGGTGCAGAGGAGATTTACTAGGATGTTGCCTGGCATGGAGGGAAGGTCTTACGAGGAAAGGCTGAAGGACTTGAGGTTGTTTTCGTTGGAGAGGAGGAGGAGGAGAGGTGACTTAATAGAGACATATAAGATAATCAGAGGGTTAGATAGGGTGGATAGTGAGAGTCTTTTTCCTCGGATGGTGATGGCAAACACGAGGGGACATAGCTTTAAGTTGAGGGGTGATAGATTTAGGACAGATGTTAGAGGTAGTTTCTTTACTCAGAGAGTAGTAGGGGCGTGGAATGCCCTGCCTGCAACAGTAGTAGACTCGCCAACTTTAAGGGCATTTAAGTGGTCATTGGATAGACATATGGATGAAAATGGAATAGTGTAGGTCAGATGGTTTCACAGGTCGGCGCAACATCGAGGGCCGAAGGGCCATTTACTGCGCTGTAATGTTCTAATCCTTCCAATGCCATAGCGCCCAAGGCAGGAGGGCCATGAGTCATGGTCGGCCCCAACCCTGGCATTCAAGTCCCCCAGCAGGAACAGATGTTCGGTATTGGCGATGCTACTAATGATATTATGGAGTTCCTCGTAGAACTGGTCTTTAGCTTTAGGTCTATCTCTACGCCAATTGGGCTGGACTTATCACCCGTAACTGCTGCCTTCCGTGTTGTTTCAGTCGCTGTGAGGCGACTATGGAGTGACCTCTCCATGGCGCATGCCTGGGTGAATGTATGGGGGTTGTGAGTTGCCCAAGCGTCAAAACCCCCATCTCGGCCTTTCTGGTGGGGTCCAAAGGAGTGCAGAGCACGACGTTTGGCACCCGTATGGCTGCAGGAACTGCCGGAAACATGCCAAAGGTGACACATGACTGCCGACGGGGTTCCGCTCCGGATTTTCTGTTAGGGTTTACTCCCTTAGCCTTGGACTCTCCTGAGACGCCCACAAGGCAGTGGGGTTGTTAGGGCCCCTGCTCAGGCAGAGGTGGATGCCGGTGGGAGGAGGGGGAGCGAGGGGGAGGGGTGGAGGGAAGGGGGTGCGAGGAGGGAGCTGGGAGGAGGGGGCAGGGGGAGGGGTGCAGGTAATAAAACATTTCATCAGTTTCCACCATCCCAGAAGACCTCGCTGTGCCTGGTGTGTTGGTTGCTGCTGTGTTTAACAGGATTCCTCATAAGGATTACTAATGGAGATGACAAAGGTGAATGGTTCATAACCCAGCACAAAACCACTGCCGCACATCAATTGTCATCAGCCTGGGAGAATGTTAGCAGTGGAGTCCCACAGGGGTCTGCTTTGCAACCAGTTTCATATCTTCATTAGAACTTTGCAGCTAGGAGTCACAGCTCATCCGCGTCCTCCAGGAGGTGGGCGACAGCCTTGGGCGCCAGTATCAGCAGAAATCCGCCGGCATTGCGCAGCAGATGCGCTACAAGCAGCACATTTCCCGCGGGCGCTTTGAAGTTGTGGCCGAGGAGCCGTTCAGCGAAAAGAAACTACATTTAAAAGCTTTTATTAAGGTCCATAAGCCAAAAACAAACCTTAATTTTTAAAGCCTCCTTAAAGGCCTTCAAAAGACAGCATCTTCCATATAAAGCTCTGAAAACTCCTCAAACAATGCCCCAATCCCAAGAATCAGTCTACTGAATCTTTGGTGGATTGCCACGAAGGCAAGTATATATTTGCCTTAGTGACAGAGCATTGAAAGTGTGATCTCACCAAGGACCTACACAATTGCAGCAAAACTTCTTGACTCTTATACACGCTCCTTTTGTATAAAGTCTAACATAAGAACTAGGAGCAGGAGTAGGAAATTCAGCCCCTTGAGCCTGCTCCGCCATTCAATACGACCATGGCTGATCTCATCTCGGCCTCAACTCCACTTTCCTGCCCGTTCTCCATAACTCTTCAACCCATTACTAATTAAAAATCTGTCTATCTCCTCCTTAAATTTACTCTATGTCCCGGCATCCACCGCACTCTGGGGTAGCGAATTTCACAGACTCACGACTCATTGAGAGAAGTAGTTTCTCCTCATCTCTATTTAACATTGGTTACCCCTTATCCTAAAACTATGACCTCTTGTTCTAGATTGCCCCACCAGAGGAAACATCCTCTCTACGTCTACTTCGTCAATCCCCTTAATCTCAATTAGATCTCCTCTCATTCTTCTAAACTCTAGAGAGTAAAAGCCTAAACTGCTCAATCTCTCTTCAGAAGACAAACCCCTCATCTCTGGAATCAATCTAGTGAACCTCCTCTGAATTGCCTCCAATCCAACCAGATCCCTCCTCAAGTAAGGGGACCAAAACTGTACGTAATACTCCAGGTGTGGTCTCACTAATGCCTTGTACAGTTACAGCAACACTTCCCTACTTTTACACTCTATTCCTTTAGCAATAAATGCCAAAATTCCATTTGCCTTCCTTACTACCTGCTGCACCTGCATACAAGTTTTCAGCGATTCATGCATGAGGACACCCAGATCCCTCCGCACCGAAGCACTCTTAAGATTCTCTCCATTTAGATAATAACTTGCCTTTCTATTCTTCCTCACACATTAAACTCCATCTGCCAAATTTTGGCCCATTCACCGAACATATCCATATGTAAATTTATTTCTTTATTGCAACTTACTATCTATTTATTCTATTTATTCTATTTATTTTATTTAGAGATACAGCACTGAAACAGGCCCTTCGGCCCGAGTCTGTGCCGACCCTCAACCACCCATTTATACAAATCCTACATTAATCCCATATTCCTACCACATCCCCACCTTCCCTCAATTCCCCTACCACCTACCTATACTAGGGACAATTTACAATGGCCAATTTACCTATCAATCTGCAAGTCTTTGGCTGTGGGAAGAAACCGGAGCACCCGGCGGAAATCCACGCAGTCACAGGGAGAACTTGCAAACTCCACACAGGCAGTACCCAGAATCGGACCCGGGTCGCTGGAGCTGTGAGACTGCGGTGCTAACCACTGCGCCGCCCTCTAATTCTTAATTCCAAATTCTTTTCTGTGCTTGCAGGTGCATGTTAACTTTGTGATTCATGTACAAGAACATCCAGAATTCCAAAGTGAATAACTACACAGTTCCCCACATATCCCATCTGTCACATTCTTGTTCACTCATTTAACCTATCGATATGCCTTTACTGTCTCCTTGTGTCCCCCTCATAGCTTACTTTCACAACTAGCATTGTCAGCAAACTTGAAAGCATTACGAGGTACCAAAAATATGCAAGTAACCAAGGACCAAACACTGATCCTTGGTCTTACAAACATGGTTCGAAAATTGGCTGAGAGGCAGGAGACAGTAGGGATAATGGGTAGATATTCTAATTGGCAGGATGTGACTAGAGGTGTCCCACAAGGATGTGTGTTGGGACCTCAACTATTCACTGTATTCATTAATGACTTAGATGATGGGATAGAAAGCCACATATCCAAATTTTCTGAAGATGATAGTTAGGATTGAAAAGAGTTCAAGGTGGAAGGATAACATTACAAAGAAGCAACAGATTAAGTGAATGCGTAAAATTGGCAAATGAATTTCAATGTAGACAAATGTGAGGTCATCCAGTCTGAATTTAAAAGGATAGAAAAACAGTATCTTCTAAATGGTGAAAAAATAGGAAACAATGGAGGTCCAGGTGCACACACAAACACAGAAAATAGGAGCAGGAGCAGGCCATTCGGCCCTTCAAGCCTGCTCTGCCATTCATTATGATCATGGCTGATAATCCAACTCAGTAACCTGTTCCCACTTTCTACCCATATCCTTTGATTCCTTTAAACCCAAAGAGCTATGTCTAACTCATTCTTGAATGTTTTAGCCTCAACTGCTTTCTGTGGTAGCGAATTCCACAGGTACACTACTCTCTGGGTGAAGAAATTTCTCATCTCAGTCCTGAATGGTTTACCCCGTACCCTTAGACTATGACACTTGGTTCTGGACTCCCCCATCGGAAACAACCTTCCTGCATCTACCCCATCAAGTCCTGTTAGAATTTTATAGGTTCCTATGAGATTCCCCCTCACTCTTCTCTTCGGTATTTACGAATGAGAAGGGGTGTATTACTGAAGAGGACGGTGTGAAACAGACTGGTAAGCTCGAGGAAGTGCTCGTTAGGAGGGAAGATGTGTTGGGGTTTTTGAATAACTTGAAGATAGACAAGTCTCCCGGGCCTGACGGGGTATATCCAAGGATGTTATGGGAAGCAAGGGATGAAATTGCAGAGCCGTTGGCAATGATCTTTTCATCTTCTCTGCTGACGGGGGTGGTACCAGGTGATTGGAGGGTGGCAAATGTTGTGCCCCTGTTCAAGAAAGGGAATAGGAACAACCCTGGGAATTACAGGCCAGTTAGTCTTACTTCGGTGGTAGGCAAGTTGATGGAAAAGGTGCTGAGGGATAGGATTTCTGAGCATCTGGAAAGACACTGCTTGATTCGGGACAGTCAGCACGGTTTTGTGAGGGGTAGGTCTTGCCTCACAAGCCTGATTGAATTCTTTGAGCAGGTGACCAAGCAAGTGGATGAGGGTAAACCAGTGGATGTGGTGTACATGGATTTTAGTAAGGCATTTGATAAGGTCCCCCATGGTAGACTTATGGAGAAAGTCAGGAGGCATGGGATAGTGGGGAATGTGGCCAGTTGGATTAAGAATTGGCTAACTGATAGAAGGCAGAGAGTGGTCTTAGATGGTAAATACTCAGCCTGGAGCCCAGTTACCAGTGGCGTGCCGCAGGGATCAGTTCTGGGTCCTCTCCTGTTTGTGATTTTTATTAACGACTTGGATGAGGAAGTCGAAGGGTGGGTCAGTAAATTTGCAGATGATACAAAGGTTGGTGGAGTTGTGGATACCGAGGAGGGCTATTGTCGTCTGCAAAGGGACTTGGATAGGTTGCAGTGCTGGGCTGAAAAGTGGCAGATGGAGTTTAACCCTGAAAAGTGTGAGGTCGTCCATTTTGGAAGGACAAACATGAATGCAAAATACTGGGTTAACGGTAGGGTTCTTGGGCATGTGGAGGAGCAGAGAGACCTTGGGGTCTATGTGCATAGATCATTGAAAGTTGCAACTCAAGTGGATAGGGCTGTGAAGAAGGCATATGGGGTGTTAGCGTTCATTAGCAGAGGGATTGAATTTAAGAGCCGTGAGGTGATGATGCAGCTGTACAGGACCTTGGTAAGGCCTCATTTGGAGTACTGTGTGCAGTTCTGGTCGCCTCATTTTAGGAAGGATGTGGAAGCCTTGGAGAGGGTGCAGAGGAGATTTACCAGGATGTTGCCTGGAATGGAGAATAAGTCTTACGAGGAAAGGCTGAACATTCTAGGCCTCTTCTCATTAGAAAGGAGAAGGATGAGGGGTGACATGATAGAGGTTTATAAGATGATCAGGGGAATAGATAGGGTAGACAGTCAGAAACTTTTTCCCCGGGTGGAGCAAAGCGTTACAAGGGGTCATAAATTTAAGGTGAAGGGTGGGAGATATAAGGGGGATGTCAGGGGAAGGTTCTTTACCCAGAGAGTGGTCGAGGCATGGAATGCCTTGCCCGGGGAAGTTGTTGAGTCAGAAACTTTAGGGACTTTCAAAAGGCTTTTGGATAGGTATATGGATAAAGGAGAATGATGGGGTATAGATTAAATTGTCCTTGACAGAGGACAAAGGATCGGCACAACATTGTGGGCCGAAGGGCCTGTTCTGTGCTGTATGTTCTATGTTCTATGTTCTATGTTCTTCTGAACTCCAGCGAATATATTCCTATCGATTTAATCTCTCCGCATACGTCAGTCCCGCCATCCCAGGCATCAGTCTGGTAAACCTTCGCTGCACTCCCTCGATAGCAAGAACATCCTTCCTCAGATAAGGAGACCAAAACTGCACACAATATTCCAGGTGTGGCCTCACCAAGGCACTGTATAATTGCAGAAAGACATCTCTGTTCCTGTACTCGAATCCTCTCGCTATGAAGGCCAACATACCATTTGCCTTTTTTAACCGCCTGTTGCACCTGCTTGCTTACCTTCAGCGACTGGTGTACGAGAAGACCCAGCTCTCATTGCATATTCCCCACTCGCAGTTTATAGCTGTTCAGATAAAGTGGATAACCTCACATTTATCCACATTATACTGCATCTGCCATGATTTGCCCACTCACTCAACTTGTCCAAATCACCCTGAAGCCTCTCTGCATCCTCCTCACAACTCACCCTCCCACCCAGTTTTCTGTCATCTGCAAATTTGGAGATATTACATTTAGTTCCCTCATCTAAATCATTAATATATATTGTGAATAGCTGGGGTCCTAGCACCGATCCCTGCGGTATCCCACTAGTCACTGCCTGCCATTCGGAAAAAGACCCATTTATCCCTACTCTGTTTCCTGTCTGCCAAAAAATTTCTACCCATCACAATACACTATCCCCCAATCCCATGCGCTTTAATTTTACATGCTAATCTCTTATGTGGGACTTTGTCGAAAGCCTTCTGAAAGTCCAAATAAACCACATCCACTGGCTGCCCCTCATCAACTCTACTAGTTACATCCTCAAAGAATTCTAGTAGATTTGTCAAGCATGATTTTGTTTTCTTAAATCCATGCTGACTCAGTCCGATACTACCACTGTGCTCTGCTATAAAATCTTTGATAATGGACTCTAGAATTTTCCCCACTACCGATGTCAGACTGACTGGTCTATAATTCCCTGTTTTCTCTCTACCTCCCTTTTTAAATAGTGGGGTTACATTAGCTACCCTCCAATCTGTAGGAACTGTTCCAGAGTCTATAGAATCTTGGAAGATGACTACCAATGCATCCACTATTTCTAGGGCCACTTCCTTAAGTACTCTGGGATGCAGACCATCAGGCCCTGGGGATTTATCGGCTTTCAATCCCATCAATTTCCCCAACACCATTTATCTACTAATACTGATTTCCTTCAGTTCTTCTCTCTCAGTAAAACCTGTGTTCCCCAACATTTCGGTTATGATATTTGTGTCCTCCTTTGTGAAGGCAGAACCAAAGTATGCATTTAGTTGGTCAGCCATTTCTTTGTTCCACATAATAAATTCCCCTGTTTCTGACTGTAACATTTGTCTTCACCAATCTTTTTCTCTTCACATACCTGTAGAAACTGTGTCAGTTTTTATGTTCCCTGCAAGCTTGCTCTCGTACTCTATTTTCCCCTTCTTAATCAATCCCTTGGTTCTCCTTTGCTGATTTCTAAACTGCTGCCAATCCTCAGGTCTGTTGTTTCTTCTGGCGAATTTATATGCCTCTTCCTTGGATCTAATGCTATCTCTAATTTCCCTTGTAAGCCATGGTTTGGCTTACTTTTTTACGCCAGACAGAAATAAACAATTGTTGCAGTTTATCCATGCGTTCTTTGAATGTTTGCCATTGCCTATCCACCGCCATCCCTTTAAGTAACGTTTCTCAATCCATCATAGCCAACTCGCGCCTCATACCTTCGTAGTTTCCTTTACTAAGATTCAGGACCCTAGTCTCAGAATCAACTAAGTCACTCTCCATCTTAATAAAGAATTCTATCATATTATGGTTGTTCATCCCCAAGGAGTCTCGCACCACTCGACTGTCAATTATTCCTCTCATATTACATAATACCCAGTCTAGGATGGCCTGCTCTCGAGTTGGTTCCTCAACGTATTGGTCTAGAAAACCATCCCTTATACACTCCAAGAATTCCTCCAGTATTGACTAATTTGATTTGCCTAATCTATATGCAGATTAAAATCACCCATAATTACAGATGTGACTTTACCGCAAGCGTCTCTAATTTTCTGTTTAATGGCATTCCCAACATCACCACTATAGTTTGGGGGTCTATATACAACCCCCACTAATGTTTTTTGCCCCTTGGAGCTTCACCTCGTCAGATCTAATATTTTTCTTCTATTGCGTTAATTTCCTCTTTAACCAGCAATGCAACTCCACCGCCTTTTGCTTTTTGTCTGTCATTCCTAAATACTGAATACCCCTGGATGTTCATTTACCATCCCTGGTCACCTTGCAGCCATGTCTCTGTAATCCCGACTAGATCATACCCATTTACATCTATTTGCGTGATTAATTCATCCACTTTATTGCAAATGCTCCGCCTTCAGGCTAGTCTTTTTAACATTGCTTGTCCCCTTCCCACTATGGCCCTGTTTGATTCTGGCCCTTGATTTCTCTGCCGATCACTTTTCTCATTCCCCTTACTGTCTTTTGTTCTTTTCTTTCATCCCCCCCGCCTCCTCTGACTCCTTGCAAAGATTCCCATCCCATTTTAGTTTAAACCTTCCCCAACCACTCTGGCAAATACTCCCCCTAGGACATTAATCCCGGTCCTGCCCAGGTGTAACCCGCCCAGTTTGTACTGGTCCACCTCCCCCAGAACTGGTCCCAATATCCCAGGAATCTAAAACCCTCCCCCTCACACCATCTCTTCAGCCACATATTCATCCGACGTATCCTGCTATTTCTACTCTGACTAGCATGTGGCACTGGTAGTAATCCTGAGATCACTACCTTTGAGGTCCTGCTTTTCAACTTATTCCTTAACTCCCTATATTCTGCTTTTAGGACCGCATCCTTTTATTTTTACCTACGTCGTTTGTACCAATGTGTGCCACGACCACTGGCTGTTCACCCTCCCCCTTCAGAATGCCCTGTAACCGCTCTGAGACATCCTTGACCCTAGCACCAGGGAGGCAACAGACCATCCTGGAGTCTCTTTTGCGGCCACAGAAACGCCTATCTATTCCCCTTACAATTGAATCCCCCATAATTATTGCATTCCCACACTTTTTACTCCTCCCCTGTGTAGCAGAGCCAACTGTGGTGCAACAAATTGGGCTGCTGCTGCTTTCCTCTGAGAGGCCATTCCCCCCAACAGTATCTAAAGCAGTATATCTGTTTTGCAGGGGAATAGCCACAGGAGATTCCTGCACTGCCTGCCTAGCCCTCTTGCTCTGCCTGGTGGTCACCCATTCCCTTCCTGCCTGTGGAGCCCGAGCCTGCGGCGTGACCACCTCTCTATACGTGCTATCCACGATACTCTATGCCTTGTGGATACTCCAGAGTGTCCTCAGCTGCCGCTCCAGCTACAAAACCCAGGCTTCCAGGGGCTGCAGCTGGAGACACTTCCTGCACACATGCTGGTCCCGGGCACTGGAATTGTTCCTGGCTTCCCACAGAGCACGAGGAGCACACCATGGCTTTGAACTCACCTGCCATAACTTAACCCTTGAAATTAAACCTTTTGGAAGATCTTAATATCAAATAATATCAATTACTCTAGGCCCTTCTTCCCTGGTCCTCGTTACTACAGAACTCCCTAAAAAACACTACTTACTATATATGAAAATAAACTGTAAACCTTTCTTACCTTACTTACCCAGCTATTCAGAGCTATTTCCTAACAGCAGTGACTCACCAACCAATCACCTCACAGCTTTCCTGTGACGTCACTGTTGGCTTTTTTTTTCAAAACTCCGGCGCGCTGGAAGAGTTCCAACTTCTCGCCACTCCTGAAGGCAAGTGAAGGGCCCGAGCCTCGCGTTGGATTTATGCGCTCCCGGTTCTGGTTGTTTCCACACAGGTCCGACTGCTCTACGCTCCTGTAGGTAAGTTGAGTCTGCAACGCTCGCGTGCCTAATCGAAAGATCAGGTGCTGCTCCTCGAACTTGCATTGATGTTCACTGGAACACTGGTGCAGGCCAAAGACAGAAATGTTGGCATGAGAGCAGGGGGTCATGCTGAGCGGAGGTGTTCCGCAAAGCGGTCACCCAATCTGCGTTTCGTCTCCCCAATATAGAAGCGACCGCATTGTGAGCAGCGAATAAAGTATACAAAATTGAAGGAAGTACAAATAAATCGCTGCTTCACCTGGAAGGAGTGTTTGGGGCCTTGGATGGTGGAGAGGAGGTAAAATGTCGATGGCCTGCTCTAGTGTTCCAGTAAACATCAATGCAAGCTCGAGGACCAGCACCTGATCTTTCGATTAAGGACTCTACAGCCTTGCAGACTGAACATTTAGTTCAATAACTTAACTGGCTTTTTAAAATATTTTTATATTTTTTTTTAACCACGTGCCTGTTTTTCATGTAGACAGAGCTGCTCATTTATTCCGCTATTAACACTCTCTCTGGACAAACGCTTTGTCTTTCACCACAAGCATTAACACACTTTTTGCCTTTGTCCCAGGACAGCTTTGTTATTTAATCTCTCCTGCCCTATCGCACACCTTACCTTATGTTCTCTCATACTCCTACTCCCCCACTTGCATGAAACTTCTTTTAAACATTTGCCAGTTCTGATGAAAGGAAACAGACCTGAAATGTTAACTTTGCTTCTCTCGCCACAGATGCTGTTTGACCTGCCAAGTATTTCCAGCACTTTTTATTTCAGATTTCCAAAAGCTGCAGTAATTTGCTATTATGGAGAAGTTTGGAACTCTTCTGCAAAACAGCAATTGATGCTAGATCCATTATTAATTTTAAAACTGATGTTGATAGTATTTTGTTATCCAAAGGTATTTAAGGCAACGGTGGGTTCAGAGATCAGCCTTAATCTCATTAAATGTCAGAACAGGCTTGAGTAGCTAAATAGTCTACTCAATAGTTCTAATGTTCCTTGCAGTATCCCATTAGTCGAAGCCTGCTAACCTGAAAATGAACAGTTTCTTACTGTTATGAATGCTGGACTTTGTAGTATGGTTAGGATTTAAAAACTGCGATCTTTAATGCAGTGTAAAATGGACATTCAGAGGAGAAATGTGACCTGACAAAATCTGCCTAGAGACAAGTAAGTGTCTTGGTTACCATGAGTACAAGGAACCTAGATCAAAGACCCTTTTGAAAGCAGGGCGCAAGGCTGTAAACCTAAAAGGACAATGGATTACGCTCTACCAGACTCTTAGATTGTAAACAGGGAGCTGATGCAAATGAGTTGCAATTTTTAACACCCAGAAACAAAGGGTCAGACTTCTGGTCTCAGAATTGTCAAAGGCAAACGACTATTGACTTTTGATGTGGATAAATGAGAGGGGCTTTCCTAGGTCTGGGGCGTGAAAAGGAAGAAACGAAAACCAGCGAGAGACAGGCCAGTGGGCTGTTTCTGGGGAAGCCAGCTGCTCTCCGATCACCAATACAGCAAAAGGCTAAGATATGAACCCAGTTCGAAGGCTCAAGGTTTGCAGAGGAGAAAAGACCAACAGGGTCACCAGAGATTGCTTTATTAACAGAAAGTAAAAATGTATATGGCATGACAAATGAAATGGAAGGGTTGTGAGGCAACTCAGGATTGTATTGAAGGAAACTGATCACCTTTGCACCGTTTGTAATTTTTGACTTGGTGCTGTTTGAAACTGGTAATGTATTTTTTTTTTTTTAAAACAGATTTTTATGAATAAAGTATATTTTGGAAATAAAAAAAAAATTAACAGAAGTCCAGTCGAATGTACTCGGAAGTGAGCAAGCAAAGAGGAAGTTGGATTTCAGGAGGACACTGGGAGATCCAACCCATTATAGCTGGGAGGAGTTTGGGACTTTTAACTGTAAGGATACCTTTTCAATGAGAACACTGTGTAACGTGTAAATGTGGTGTGGGGTTTGAGTGTCTTAAGTTAATAGGAAATATCTCTCTCTGCAATTTAGTGTATTAGCTACCTGCGAAGTACGGTTTAGCTAATGTTGATTTTCATTTGTTATATTAAGTCTTAAAATGTGAAATCTTGTATAATTCTTTAATTGGTCATTGGAAAGGTCATATCTCTTGATTTAAAGTTCACAGTTGCTACTGAGGTCGTAACACTACTGTCTTCTGTCCGTTATTCAATCTTCAATCCATGCTAATATATTAGCCATTATGTACAGAAAGCAAAATAAAACAAAGAGAAAGATGGGATTAAGATGAGACACAAAGAAAATCTAAAAAAAACTCCTACAATAATTAAAAGCTGAAAGAATAAGACTCTACACTTATCAAAACAAACTTTCAATGCCGAATAAATGTTTTGGCAGCAAGAGAGACTTATTTCACGGTTTACAATTAATTTATGGCTTGTCCAGTCAAGTATAACTTTTTCTGGCATGTTCAGTGGGAAAGGATTGCAAATTCTAACCCTTCATATACTTTAAGGCCCAGTCTCTCAGTGAGGCACCAGTGTATTTGGTATAACTGGCAAATTAAAAAAGCAGAGACCTCAAACCAAACCTTTGTATGGTCTGCCCATGTACTTTTCAGTGAGTTCTGCATCAGTTTGTTCTAAATATTTGAAACACACGGAAACTTTACAGTACAGAAGAGAAGCCTGAGAGGAGATTTGATAGAAGTATTCAAAACCATGAGGGGTCTGGATAGAGTAGATAGGGAGAAAATGTTCCCACTCGTGAAAGGACTAAAAACGAGAGGGCACAGATTTAAAGGAAATAGGAAGAAGCAATGGCGACATGAGAAATTTTTTTTTAACACAGTGAGTGGTTAGGATCATGAATGCACTGCCTGAGTGTGGTGGAGGCAAGTTCAATCGAGGCATTGAGAAAGAAATTAGATAGTTACCTGAAAAGGAAGAATGTACAGGGTTATGGGGAGAAGGCAGAGAAATGGCACTAAGGACATACAAAAACCATAGGTAAAGAAGCAATGACCAATGTGTTTACTGGCAGCTCTTCATAAATGTGTTTAGTTCAGTCACAGAAAATTTGGTTCTTGTGTTTATGAACACATTTTATATGCAAGTGAGAGAAGAAAGTGAAGAGGATGATAAGAGACTTCAGGAGGACAGAAACACACTGGTAAAATGGGCAGACACATGGCATATGAAATTTAGTAGAGAGAAATGTGAAGTGGGAGGACTAATCTGGAAAAGACCGTATACTATATATAAAAAGGCATGCTTTTGATAAGTGTATGTGAGCAGAGCCATAAAGGCAAATCCTTAAGACAGCAGAGCTCGTTGATAAAGTGGTTAAAAAAGCATATGGATTACTTGGGTTTATAAATAGAGGAACAGAATATAAAAGCAAATAGATCATGCTGGAACTTCCAGCAAGGCCATATGGGTAGAACTTAGAAATAAGAAAGGGGTGATCACTTTGATGGGATTTTAGGCCCCACAATAGTCAAAGGGAACTGGAGGAGCATATATGCAGGGAAATCACAGATAGGTGCAGGACTTATAAGGTTGTAATAGTACGTGATTTTAACTTCCCTAATATTGACTGGGACTGCCTTAGTGCTAAGGGATCAGATGGGGAAGAATTTAAGTGTGTCCAGGATAGTTTTCTGAAGCAGTATGTGGATGGCCCTACTAGAAAAGGGGCTACACTCAACCTCCTCTTAGGAAATGAGGATGGGCAGGTGGTTGATGTGTCAGTGGGGGACCAGTGACCATAACTCTATTAGCTTCAAGATGGTTATGGAAAAGGATAGAACTGGTCCTCAAGTTGAGTCCTAAATTGGGGTAAGATTAATTTCGATGGCATCAGACAAGAACTCTCAAAAGTTGAATGGGAGAGGCTGTTTACAGGTAAAGGGACGTCTGGCAAGTGGGAGGCTTTTAAAAGTGAGATGGGAAGAGTTCAGGGCCAGCATGTTCCTGTTGGATGGAAGGGCAAGGTTGGCAAGTTTAGGGAACCTTGGTTGGCGAGGGTCTGGTCAGGACAAAGGAGGAGGCATATGGCAGGTACAGGCATCTGGAATCAAGCAAGTCCCTCGAGGAGTATAGGGGATGCAGGACTACACTTAAGAAGGAAATTAGGAGGGCAAAAAGAGGCCATGAGATTTCCCTGGTAGATAAGATAAAGGAGAATCCAAAGGGTAGCTAGGGAGAGAGTAGGTCCCCTTAAGGATCAGTGTGGTAATCTATGTGTGGAGCCACAGGAAATGGGCGAGGTCTTAAATGAATACTTCTCATCTGTATTTACTGTGGAGAAGGTCATGGAAGCTAGTGAGTTCAAGGGAGAGAATAGCGATATTCTGGAGCATATCAACATTACAAAGGAGGAGGTGTTGGAGGCTTTGAACTGCATTAAGATGGATAAATCCCCAGGGCCTGACCAGGTGTATCCTAGGATGCTATGGGAAGCAAGGGAGGAGATTGTTGGGGCCCTGGAAGAGATTTTTGTATCATTAGCCACGGATGAGGTACCGATAGACTGGAGGATAGCTAATGTTGTGCCTTTATTTAAGAAGGGCAGCAGGGATAAGCCAGGGAACTACAGGCTAGTGAGACTTACATCAGTGGTGGGAAAGTTATTGGAAGGGATTGTGAGAGACAGGATTTATATGCATTAGGAAAGGCAAGGTCTGATTAGGGATGGTCAGCATGGCTTTGTGCGTGGGAAATCATGTCTCACAAATTTGATTGAGCTTTTTGAGGAGGTGACCAAGAGGATTGACGAGGGCAGGGCGATGGACGTTGTCTACAGGGACTTTAGCAAGGTCTCGCATGGTAGGCTGGTCCAGAAGGTTCGAACACATGGGATCCAGGGTGAGCTAGCCAACTGGATACAAAATTGGCTTGGTGATAGGAGGCAGCGGGTGGTAGTGGAGGGTTGTTTTTCAGATTGGAGGCAGGTGACCAGTGGTGGGCCGCAGGGATCGGTGCTGGGCTCTCTGTTTGTCATATATATTAATGACATGGATGTGAATGTAGGGGGCATGATTAGTAAGTTTGCAGATGACACCAAAATTGGTGGTATAGTGGACAGTGAAGAACGTTGTCTAAGGTTACAATAGGATATAGATCAACTGGGAAAGTGGGCAAGGGATTGGCAAATGGAATTTAATGCAGACAAGTGTGAAGTGATGCATTTTGGGAAGTTAAACCAGGGCAGGACATATACAGTGAATGGCAGGGCCCTGGGGAGTGCTGTTGAGCAGAGAGACCTTAAGGTGCAAGTACACAGTTCCCTGAAAGTAGCAACTCAGGTAGACAGGCTGGTGCAGAAGGCGTATGGCATGCTTGCCTTCATCGGCTGAGGCACTGAGTACAAGAGTTGGAATGTCATGTTACAGTTGTACATAACGTTGGTTAGGCTGCATTTGGAGTACTGCGCGCAGTTCTGATCGTCGCACTACAGGAAAGATGTGATTAAGCTAGAGAGGGTGCAGAAAAGATTCGCAAGGACGTTGCCTGGTTTGGAGGGCTTGAGTTATGAAGAGATTGGACAGGCTGGGTCTGTTTTCCCTGGAGCAAAGGAGGCTGAAAGGGGACATGATAGAGGTATATAAAATGAGGAGAGGCATAGATAGGGTAGATAGCCAGAGTCTGTTTCCCATGGTCGGGGCCATAAGATTTAAGGCGAGAGGGAGGAGGTTTTAAGGGGATCAAAGGTGTAAATTTTTCACACAAAGAATAGTGGGTATCTGGAATGAGCTGCCAGAGGTGGTGGTGGAGGCAGAAACAGTAGCAAAATGTAAGAGACATCTGGACAGGTACATGAATGAACAAGGCATAGAGGGATATGGAATTAATGCAGGCAGGTGGGATTAGTATAGGTAGGCAGCATGGTCGGCATGGACGCGGTGGGCCGAAAGGCCTGTTTCTATGCTGTACTCTATAACTTTTAACATCACTGGTTATGCCTTGGCTAGAGTATTGTGGACAATTTTGGGCACCATACTTCAGGGAAGATGTAAAGGCCTTCGAAAGGAAGGTTTACCAGGATGGTTATCAGGGATGAGGGACTTCAGTTGGAAGGAAAGGTTGAAAAAGTTTGGAGTTTCTTGGATTAAAGAAGCTAAAAGGTTTCCCAATAGAGATTTAAGATAATGGGTTTAGATAGAACAAACAGGGAAAAATATTCGCTCTGGGGAGTGAGTCAATAACTAGAAGTCATCGATTCAAAATCACTGGAAAAAGATCTAGATGGAAGATGGAGGAGAAATTTTTTCACCAACTTGACATCTAGAATGCTCTACCTGAAAAAGGTGGTGGAAGCTGATTCTATAAATAATTTTAAAAGCCTGTTGGCTACAGAATTGAGATGAGGAACTTGCACTGTTGTTTTGAACAAAAAGTGGGATTAGCACAATTGCTCTTTCAAAGAGGCAGCACAGACAGAATGGCCTCCTTCTGAGCTAAATTTCGAGCACCGCACATTCTGTTTTCATCCATAACTCAGGTCCACAGCCAGTAGATGCGTGTTGTTCCCTTAAAAATGGAGAAGTAACTTGTACCATGGGCAGGGTGAAATGAGTATCTGGAGGGGAACCTGATCAAAGAGCCAAAGGCAATGACAATGAAGAGGTTAAGTACAGAAAACATGTCAAGTATCACTGATAAAAGGCCAGAGCAGGTTAAGGCTTGAGGAAGCATTAGTAAGGGAGTCAGGGAGTAGCGTTCTCAGAGTGGACAGTGACTGCAGAGAATTGAAGCACTTCAATAGGAAGAAGAAAGGAACTGATTAGAAATGACTTCATTGATGATAGACATTAACTTGCATTTGCACAGTACAACAAAAACATCCCAAAATACTTCAGAGGCACCATCAGACAAAAATGGATGCTGAACCAAAGGAGATACAAGGTAGGTTGTTCAGAAGCTTGGTCAAAGAGGGGGGCTTTAAGGTAGGATCTTAAAAGAAGGAAAAGGAGATATGAGGACTTCAGCAGCAAATTCCAGACATGCAGCCTAGGTGAATGAAGGCACAGCAAATGGGGAGGAGATGGACAAATGGTCAGATGCAGAAGAATGAAGAGCTTCAAGGGGTGGGAGCATTGGTTGTCGGGCTATAGAAGGATACATAGGGAGGGGTGAGGGCATGAAGAGACTTAAAAAATAAAGATAAGATTTTTAAATTGGTGCTACTGAAGGACTAAGCTGGGTTGTACTGGGATCAATCAGTATGCCAGATAGAGTACTTCCACCTGCAAAAATTGGCTCCAACGGCTCACATGTTTAGCATGATGCTAAACAACTAGAAATTCACATTCCAGGCAGCCCCAGAATGTTTGAGCTACCCAACTGTGAAATCTTCAGTTGAATTTTAATTAACGTTTAAAAAACTTTACAAGCTAAAGAGTAAAAAAAAGGCAACTGTATAATGCACTTGAATTCAATGTGCTACAATACCAAATTGAGACACAGCAGCCCTATTGGAAATCATTACCACTGTAATCAGTTACTATGGTTTATATTTAGATTGTGTAGGCTTTAAACCACGACAGAACACCCACAAACCCCATCCTGCAAAACATGTATTACTACCAGCATTCACAACAAGGGAGATGATTTAAAGGCACAAATAGAGGTTAATGAGTATGATCCAATTGTCATTATGGAAACGTGGCTACAGGGCAACCAAGACTGGGAACTGAATATTCAAGGATATTCAACATTTAGGAAGGACAGGCAAAAAGGAAAAGGAGGTGGTGTTGTGCTGATAATAAGGGATGCGATCAGTACATTAGTAAGGGAGGATCTCAGATCGGAAGAACAAACTGTGGAATCTGTTTGGCTGGAGCTAAGAAACAGCAAGGGGCAGCAAACATTGGTAGGAGTTGTTTATAGGCCAAATAGTAGTGGCAGTGTGGGGCATGTTATAAATCTGGAGATGAAAGAAGCATGTAGCCTGGGTAATACAGTAGTTATGGGTGACCTCAATCTGCACATAGACTGGGTAAACCTAATGAGCACTAATGCTGTGGAGGATGAGTTTCTGGAATGTTTTGGGGATGGTTTTCTAGAGCAGTCTGTTGAGGAATCGACTAGAGAACAGGCTATTTTAGATCTCGTATTATGCAATTAGAAAGGGCTAATTAATAATCTTGTTGTAAAAGAACCTTTAAGGATAAGTGACCATAATATGATAGAATTTGACATTATGCTTGAAAGTGAGGCAAGTTCAATCTGAAGCCAGGGCGTTGAATTTGAACAAAGGAAATTATGAAGGTAAGGGGCAAACTGGCTGAGGTGGATTGGGAAAATACATTATAAGGTATGACAATGCATAGACAATGGATAGCCTTCAAAAGAATTATTATATAGTTTACAGTAAGTTCAAGGCACAAAAACCCTAAAAGTAAAAACAGTCAACCATGGCTAACAAATGAAGTCAAGGATTGTATCAGATTAAAAGAAAAGGCCTACAAAGCTGCCAGAAATCGCAGTAAACCTGAGGATTGGGAGAATCTTAGAATACAGCTTTGGAGGATGAAGAAACTGATTAAGAAAGGGAGAATAGAATTTGAAAGTAAAGGAGCAAAAAACAAAAACGGCCTGCAAAAGCTTCGATTGGTACGTAAAAAGTACACATTTGGCTAAGACAAATATGGGTCCATTACAATCAGAGTCAGGAGAATTTATATTGGGGAATAGAGAAAAGGCAGAGAAGCTAAATGATCACTTTGTGTGTCTTCACTGAGGTAGATACAAGATATCTCCAAGAATTAGCAAAGGACTAGGGAGAATGAGGAATTGAAGGAGATTAGCATTAGTAGGAAGGTTGTAATGGAGAAATTAATGGGGCTGAAGGTTGATAAGTCCCCAGGACCTGATATTCTACATCCCAGAGTGTTGAAGGAGGTAGGTAGCTAAGGAGATAGTGGATGCATTAGTGATCATCTGCCAATATTCTAGAGATCCTGGAATGCTTCCTGCAGATCGGAAGGTAGCAAATGTCACCCCACTATTTAAGGAGGGAGGGAGGGAGAGGAAAAAAAAAGGGAACTACAGACCTGTTAGCCTTACATTAGAGTCAGAGTCGTACAGCATAGAAACAGGCCCTTCGGCCCACCATGTCCATGCCGACCATAATGCCTATCTATACTAATCCCACCTGCCTGCATTAATTCCATATCCCTCTATGCCTTGCTCATTCAAGTACCTGTCCAGATGCCTCTTAAATGTTGCTACTGTTCCTGCTTCCACCACCTCATTCCAGATACCCACTATTACTTGTGTGAAAAATTTACCCCTTTGATCCCCATTAAACCTCCTCCCTCTCACCTTAAATCTATGCCCTCTAGTTTTCGTCACCCCTACCATTAGAAACAGACTCTGGCTATCTACGCCTCTCATCATTTTATATACCTCTATCATGTCCCCTCTCAGCCTCCTTCGCTCCAGGGAAAACAGACCCAGCCTATCCAATCTCTCTTTATAACTCAAGCCCTCCAAAACAGGCAACATCCTTGTGAATCTTTTCTCTATCTTAATCACATCTTTCCCCAGGAGTCCTGGGGAAAATTGATGTAGAGAGAGATTTGGGTGTTCAGTCCATTGTTCCCTGAAGGTGGCAACGCAGGTCAATAGAGTGGTCAAGAAGGCATACGGCATGCTTTCTTTCATCGGACGGGGTATTGAGTACAAGGGTTGGCAGGTCATGTTACAGTTGTATAGGACTTTGGTTCGGCCACATTTGGAATACTGCGTGCAGTTCTGGTCGCCACATTACCAAAAGGATGTGGATGCTTTGGAGAGGGTGCAGAGGAGGTTCACCAGGATGTTGCCTGGTATGGAAGGCGCTAGCTATGAAGAGAGGTTGAGTAGATTAGGATTATTTTCATTAGAAAGACGGAGGTTGAGGGGGGACCTGATTGAGGTGTACAAAATCATGAGAGGTACAGACAGGGTGGATAGCAAGAAGCTTTTTCCCCCAGAGTGGGGGATTCAATTACTAGAGGTCACGAGTTCAAAGTGAGAGGGGAAAATTTTAGGGGGGATATGCGTGGAAAGTTCTTTATGCAGAGGGTGGTGGGTGTCTGGAACGTGTTGCCAGAGGAGGTGGTAGACGCGGGCACGATAGCGTCTTTTAAGATGTATCTAGACAGATACATGAATGGGCAGGAAGCAAAGAGATAGAGACCCTTAGAAAATAGGCGACATGTTTAGATAGAGGATCTGGATCGGCGCAGGCTTGGAGGGCCAAAGGGCCTGTTCCTGTGCTGTAATTTTCTTTGCTCTTTGTTCCTGTAGTAGGGAAAATGTTAGTATCTCTTCTAAAGGATGTGATAAGTGGACACTTGGATAATGATGATCTGATTGGGCATAGTCAGCATGGATTTATGAACGGGATATCATGTTTGACGGATCTGTTGGAGTTTTTTGAGGATGTTACCAACAGAATTGATAAAGGGGAGTTGGTGGAGGTAGTATGTTTGGATTTTCAGAAGGTTTTTCATAAAGTCCCCCACAGGAGGTTGGTTAGCAAAATTAAAGGACATATGAACATATGAATTAGTAGGCCACTCGGCCAATGAAGCCTGCTCCACCATTCAATAAGTTCATGCTTGAACTGATTACTCCACATTTCCACCCCCTTGCTTATTAAGAATCCATCTATCTCTGCCTTAAAAATTCAAACACTCTGCTTCCACCGCCTCTTGAGGAAGAGAATTCCGAAGTCTCACGACCCTCAGAGCAAAATTTCTCCTCATCTCTGTCGTAAATGAGCGACCCCATATTTTTAAACAGTGACCCCTAATTCGAGATTCTCCCACAAAGGGAAACATCCTTTCCACATCCACCCTGTCAAGACCCCTCAGGATCTTATACATTTCAACCAAGTCACCTCTTACCCTTCTAAATTCCAGCAGATATAAACCTAGCCTGTCCAATCTTTCCTCGTAGGAAAGGCCACCCATTCCAGCTAATAGTCTAGTAAACCTTCTCTGTACGGCCTCCAATGCATTTACATCCTTAAATAAGGAGACCAGTACTGTACACAGTACTCCAGATGTGGTATCACCAATGCCATGTGCAGCTGAAGCATCACCTCCCTACTTTTGTATTCAATTCCCCTCGCGATAAACAATAACATTTGATTAGCTTTCCTAATTACGTGCTGTACCTTCATACTAACCTTTTGCGATTCATGCACCAGCACACCCAGATCCCTCTGCGTCTCAGAGCTCTGCAATCTCTCATCATTTAGATGCTTCTTTTTCATTCTTCCTGCCAAAATGGACAATTTCATACTTTCCCATATTATACTCCATTTCCCAGGTCTTTGCCCACCCACTTAACCTATCTATATCCCTTTGTAGCCTTCATATGTGCTCTTCACAAGTTACTTCCGACCTATCTTTGTGTCATCAGTAAATTTAGCAACCATACCTTCAGTCCCTTCATCCAAGTCATTTATATAAATTGTAAATAATTGAGGCCCCAGCACAGATCCCTGTGGCACACCACTCGTTACATCTTGCCAACCAGAAAATTACCCATTTATGCCTACCCACTGTTTCCTGCACATGGGATAGGAGGTACTATATTGGCATGGATTAAGGATTTGAGAGTTTAGGAATAAACAGGTTATTCCCGCGTTGGCAGGCTGCGACTAGTCGGGTACAGCAAGCATCAGTACTTGGGGCCCCAACTGTTCACAATATACATCAATGATTTGTATGTGGGGACCAAACATAATATTTACAAGTTTGCAGATGACACAAAACTTGGTGGGAATCTGTATCATGCAGAAGATGCAAAGCGGCTTCAAGGGGATTTGGAAAGACTTACTGAGTGGGCAAGAACGTGGCAGATGGAATATAATGTGGAAATAGGTTATCCACTTTGGTAGGAGGAACAGATGTGCAGAGTATTTCATAAATGGTAAGAGATTAGAAAGTGTAGATGTACGAAGGGACCTGGGTGTCCTCATCAACACGTCACTGAAAGCCAACATGCAGATGCAGCAAGCAATTAAGGCGGCAAATGGTATGTTAGCCTTTACCTCAAGAGGATTTGAGTACAGACATACTTCAATTGTATGGAACCTAGGTTCGAACGCACCTAGAGTACTGGGTGTAGTTTTGGTCCCCTTACCTTAGGAAGGATATTATTGCCATAGACGGAATGTAACGAAGGTTCACCAGACTCGTTCCCGGGATAGCTGGACTGTCCTATGAAGAGAGATTGGGGAAACCGGGCTCGTATTTATTTATTTATTTATTTATTTATTTATTTAGAGATACAGCACTGAAACAGGCCCTTCGGCCCACCGAGTCTGTGCCAACCAACAACCACCCATTTATACGAACCCTGCATTAATCCCATATTCCCTACCACCTACCTACACTCAGGGCAATTTACAATGGCCAATTTACCTATCAACCCGCAAGTCTTTGGCTGTGGGAGGAAACCGGAGCACCCGGCGAAAACCCACGCAGTCACAGGGAGAACTTGCAAACTCCGCACAGGCAGTACCCAGAATTGAACCCAGGTCCCTGGAGCTGTGAGGCTGCGGTGCTAACCACAGCGCCACTGTGCCGCCCAATCTCTAGAGTTTCGAAGAATGAGAGGTGATCTCATTGAAACCTACAAGATACTTAAAGGGTTACACAGGGTAGATGCAGCTAAGATGTTTCGCTTGGTTGGGGAGTCCAGAACCAGGGGACACAATTTCAAAGTAAGGGGGAAAGCCACTTAGGACAGAGTTGAGGAGAAAATTCTTTACTCAGAGGGTTGTAAATCTTTGGAATTCCCTACCTCAGAGGGCTGTGGAAGCTCAGTCATTAAGTATGTTTAAAGCAGAGATTGGCAGATTTCTAAATACCAAATGACAAAAGGGATAGGAGGATAGTGTAGGAAAAAGGCATTGAAGTGGATGATCAGCCTTGATGTATTGAATGGTGGAGCAGGTTCGATGGGCTGAATGACCTATTCCTGCTATGTTCCAATACCGGAAGCAAAACTACTTCCAAAGCATCCCAATTGTGGCTCATGAAAAGCAAGACTGTCCTAGAATTTCAGTAACGCACTGGGCACTGCTGACTTCGAAGTTGCCTTAACAAATCTCTTCCCTCTCCCCTCACATTTTTGTTTACAAAATCAATGTCTGCCCCAAGAACTCAACAGAATGCGTTTCATACTACTGGAGGCAGAACTTGCCCATATTAGTCAGGTGACTGTAACTTTAATAAGTATTCCATTTCACTCAGTAAATTCAGCAATTTTTCTGCACATTTTAAATTTCACCAAATCATATTTTTCTCTGCAGTCAACTACCAGAGGAGGAAAATGGTTTATTTAACTTGCTGTCCCTTAGTCAACAACTCAACAGCTAGTTACCAGTGATAACAGTGTTACCAAACTTTTGAACAGCACACAAGTGCAATGCAGAATGGCATAGAAGGTCTGTTACAGAGAAACAGATTTAAAATATATTCAGATTATCAAGTACGGTCATCAAGCCTATGACAGGCCTTAATGAATGAGACACCACAATCAGGAGAGTAGACAGATAGCAACCAGGAGGAAATCTGGGTGAGAACAGGGAATGTGTAACTTGGCAAAGGTACAATGATCAAATCTGTAATTTCAGCACTTCTGATGAGCCACCCCCACCAAAAAAGACACACAGACTCTCAGCATGTATCAAAGAAAAGCTGTCAGAAGTAGAGTCCATAACTTAATTTTGTGGGGAATTACATGCACAAAAGAATAGTTTTTCCACATTTTGGGGTAATAGGACCAATTTGAATTCTAGAGGTGTCTTTCCATTATTCTTGCATTAGTAGCTGGCTAGTCACAAGCCAGTTAAATCACCGGTCAAACACAATTTACACACAGAATCCCAGCCTCTATTTTTTTTTTAAAAAGGGGTATGCACCACAAAAGTTAGAGAAAAAGGAACTTCAAAAAGCTACATTAAACAATCGGTGCAGCTGTATCAGCATTACTGTGCAACAGGAATTTGGACTCTTCTCTTCCCTGCCTCAGCTCACAGTTACTTGCATAATTCACTGTTTATAATTTGAATCTCAAAGCCTTCAAAAATCCTTTTGTATGTCCAGCTGCCCAGCATTTGCAAGACATTTCTTTTTTTAAAAAGGAACTTGCATACATAAATAATTCATCGACTTCTTGAAAGTATTAATCAAAGGTGGATTCTGGTACATATGTTATCAAAAAGTTTCCTTATCTGGAGTACACTATCTACTTTGCTTTTTAATAAGTACTGATATATAATTTTGATGACCAAAATCATGCTAGGGATTGCTCAACACTGTCCCCTCCAAGATGGGCATTGTAAACATCACATTTTATTTCCACTAAGTGCTTTATCATCTACTTCACTGCATCTAGCCAAGGATAGCAATATTTAGTCAATATTATTATAAAGAAAGACAGTCTCTCAGGAACCATGCTATTCCCACTGTGGTGCTCAGCTAGTTAATATGTAAACAAAGGGAAGGAGTTTAAGCCGAGATGCAAAATTACAGAAATTCCTTGAAGAGAAACATATTATTGGATGCTACTATTAAAACACCAGCAAGGTCGACTTCTAGCAACGTCCACATCCGCCAATAAATGTAAACAGCAGGAAACATGGAAAATTTACAGCACAGAATTAAGACATTCAGCCCATCATGTTTGTGACTGCTGAAAAAGAGCTATCCTGCCCAATCCCACTTCTCAGCTGCCCCTGTAGGTTACAGTACTTCATGTACACAACCAAGTACTTTTTAAAAAAATGTGGAGTACTTTTGTACGACCACCACCTTATCAGGCAGAGAGTTTCATACTCCACCACCCTCCAGATAAAAATTCTCAACTCCCCTCTAATCCTTCCACCAATTACTTCATATCTATGCCCCCTGCTTACTGACTTCTTTAAGGAAAATAGGTCCTGCCTATCCACTCTATCTAGGCCCTCAATTTTATCCACCTCACTTAAATCTCACCTCAGCCTTCTCTGTTCCAAAGATGATAACCCCAGCCTATCCAATCTTTCCTCATATCTAAAATTCTCCAATCCTGGAAACACCATTGTAAATCTCCTCAGTACCTTCTTTCATGCGACCACATCTTTCCTATAATGTGAAGACCAGAACTGTATGAAGTAATCTAGCTGTGGCCTAATTACTGTCTTATGCAGTCCTAACAAATCGCCCTGCTCTTACATTCTATGCCTCAGCTAATAAAAAGAAAGTATCCTATATGCCTGCTTACCCACTTGATCTCGCTAAACCGGCTACCTTCAGGGTCTCTGGACAGACACTCCAAGGTCCCTCTGCTTCTCTGTATCTCACCAATTATTGTGTATTCCCATACCATATTTACCCTCCCCAAATGCACAACCTCACAAGACCTCATTTGCCACTGTTCGGCCCACCTAACCAGTCCATTGTTACCTTCCTGCAGTCGACAGCTTCCGTTCCATTGACACGACCAATTTTTGTAACGACAAATTTCTTTATTACAGAATCATAGAAATTTATGGCACAGAAGGAATGGCTTCCTTCCTTGAGCAATATCCCCTACATTGAAATCTAAATCCTTGATATACATACCACAAAAAAACAAGGGACCGAGTACTGAGCCCTGTGTAATCCCACTGGAAATAGCCTTCCACTCACAAAAAAGCCATCACCCTTCACTACTGCCACTGAGGCAATCTTGGATCCAACTTGCTTTTGGATCCCATGGGCTTTTACTTTGAGCAGTCTGCCAAGTGGGACCTTGTCAAAACCCTTGTTAAAATCCATGTAGACGACATCAAATGTGTTACCCTCATCAACCCTCCTTTTTTCCCCCCATTCATTCCTGGAACACAAGCGTCATAGAGTCATACAACACAGAAACATGCCCTTCGGCCCATCGCGTCTGTGCCGGCCATCAAGCACCTACCAATTCCAATCCCATTTTCCAGCACTTGTCCCGTAGCCTTGTATGCTATGGCATTTCAAGTGTCTTAGAGAGAGATACAGCACTGAAACAGGCCCTTCAACCACCGAGTCCGTGCCGAGTGTCAACCACCCATTTATGCTAATCCTACATTAATCCCATTTTTTTCCTCTCACATCCCCACCTTCCCTCAATTCTCCTACCACCTACCTACGCCGAGGGGCAATTTTTACAATGGTCAATTTACCTATCAACCCGCAAGTCTTTGGCATGTGGGAGGAAACCGAAGAACCCGGAGGAAACCCACACGGTCACGGGAGAACTTGCAAACTTGATAACAGAATAGCTACAAGTTTACATCTTCCAATCCAATTTAACTATCAGGGCCAGTGTTTTAAAGACTGAATATATGAAATGTCATTGTATGGAAATCCAGGAGTTATGTTTTGGGGGGCCTAATTCCACAATTCTACTGAAAAGTAAACTTCATTTATGGCCGTCAAAACTCAGTCAAATTTTGCTTTTATAACAGGCACTTTTCCTGCTGTTTTGGGGATTGTATCCTGCTATTCCTAAGTTCTTGTAAAAAAAAAACACAAATAAATTGACTATCCTATGACTGATGCTATAGCATATCTACATGGAGGCAAAACGTGATAATATGACGAAGGTTGTACTGCAGTCAAAGCAGCACAGAACCTCATGGCACTTCCTACACTTGCACTTAAAATATTTGCGAAATACCCATAACTTATCACATTAAATAGCTCCAAGTCCTCCAAGGGCCGAATCTTTACACAATGCACAGTTCAGATGTGCTCTCCAGAAAACCCAGGTTTTGAACAAAACATATGTAAAATCATATCATTGGGTACTTCTCTACAGTTCATTAAAAATGTGCATACCAGGACACAGATGGAAAAGCAATACCATTACACCAGCAAAGGATTCTTTACACCTCAATTAGGTTTCATGATTTCTAGATTTCCATTAGGCAAAAAGACGTGAAAAAAATTAGTGCATTCCATACACAATACCTGGCTAGCAGAGAATGAAAAGAACACAAATGTCCATTTTCACATCAATTGACAGTCACGAGCATCTCTCCTATCTATTAAATACAACTTCAAATCACCATTCTAGGTATCCATTATTCTATATGGAAACTTTCCATATTTTGCATAAACTTCATCAATACAGACCAAATGCTCGAGTGTAAAGACAGCTTTTAAATACTATACCATTAAAGTATGGCCCTTACCAAATGCAAAGCACACTACCTAACTGTTCCAATGCCCGATCACTACTTAATAATTTGTCCTTTTATGTCATGCGCGTGGACATTACAAGGCATTAAGTGCAACTTCCACTCCTAAAATGCAGATGCGATTGCTGAAACAGGATTAAAAAACTTGAGTTCTCCAAAACTTGTGGAACTGAGTAATGAACACCTTGAATTACTTTAAGAACTTGCTTCAGATTTGCAAATTAAATAGGAAGGAACGGAAAATCTTTGGGTGTTACCATCAAACTAACCAGATAAAGTACATTTCTCTACTAAAGTGACATTAATGCATGTTTTTGTACACATGCAGGAAAGAAATGGGGCAGGCCAGACAAGGAAGGGAGGGCGAGGTTCTGGGAGTGTTTAGGTTACAATCAGCTGTATTGTCGGTGCGCTCCAGCCCAGCCCACGCCTCCCTCCCTTCCCATATTTACAATCTGCTATTTTCAGTTCTTTTTAATTGAAGGGATTGCGTAGCGAACACACGCCACCACCGCAACGAAAACCAAGAAAGTTTTTTTTTTGAGGGGTTTGGGGGGGGGCGGACAAGGGAGAATTAATAGCTGCGGCACCATGGCTCCTCGAAGCCAGTTGGTAGTCGGCAAAAAAAAACCCCGCCGTAATTAACAAAGAGAGACGATGCTGAGAGCCGCTACCCGCCCCCCACTGCCGCACATTTATACATCTACGTTGGGAGGGAGGTTCCGCTAATTAAAGACAGCAAGGCCCTCCCACCGACTATGCCACTGACCTGGCAGTAATCCCTGGACGACTGAACAGACACGCCGTGCTCCAGCAGCTCATTGCCCAGCTCTCGTAGGTTGTTCATCAGGTTTTTAAACGACTGCATCAACCTCCTCGTCCGCCATCTTTCAGTGCTCATCTAAATACTTCTTAACTGTTGAGGGTCCCTGCCTCTACCACCTCTTCAGGCAGTGCATCCCAGATTCCAACCACCCTCTGGGTTAAAAACTTTTTCCTCAAATCCCCTCCAAATCTCTTGCCCCTTACTTGAAATCTATGCCCCCGAGTTATTGACCCCTCCGCGAAGGGAAAAAGTTTCTTCCTATCTAATCTATCAATGCCCCTCATAATTTTCTATACCTCATTCATGTCCCCCCTCAGCCTTCTCTGTTCTAAGGAAAACCCTCCTAGCCTTTTCAGACTCTCTTCATAGCTGAAATGCTCCAGCCCAGGCAACAACCTGGTGAACCTCCTCTGCACCCTCTCCAGTGCAATCACATCCTTCCTATAGTGTGGTGCCCAGAACTGTACACAGTACTCCAGCTGCGACCTGACTAGCATTTTATACAGTTCCATCATAACCTCCCTGCTCTGATATACTATGCCTCGGCTAATAAAGGCATAAAGTATACTAATAAAGTATCCCATATGCCTTCCTAACCACCTTATCTAACTGTGCTGCTGCCTTCAGTGATCTATGGACAAGTACACCAAGGTCCCTCTGACCTTCTGTACTTCCTAGGGTCCTACCACCCATTGTATATTCCCTTGCCTTGTTAGTCCTCCCAAATGCATCACCTCACACTTTTCAGGATGAAATTCCATTTGCCACTGCTCCGCCCATCTTACCAGCCCATCTATATCATCCTGCAATCTAAGGCTTTCCTCCTCACTATTTACAACACCACCAATTTTCATGAAATCTGCGAACTTACTGATCATACCTCCTATATTCACGTCTAAATCATTAATGTACACTATAAACAGTAAGGGTCCCAGCAACGATCCCTATATTACACCACTGGTCACAAGCTTCCACTCGCAGAAACAACCCTCGACCATCACCCTCTGCCTCCTGCCACGAAGCCAATTTTGGATCCAATTTGCCAAATTGCCCTGGATCTCATGGGCTCTTACCTTCTTAACCAATCTCCCATGCAGGACCTCATCAAAAGCCTTATTGAAGTCCATTTGACTACATCAACTGCTTTACCCTCATCAACACGTCTAGTCACCTCCTCGAAAAATTCAATCAAGTTAGACATGATCACCCCTGACAAAGCCATGCTGACTATCCTTGATTAATCCCTGCCTCTCCAAGTGGAGATTAATCCTGTCCCTCAGAATTTTTCCAATAGTTTTCCAACCACTGATGTTAGACTCACCGGCCTGTAATTACCTGGTTTATCCTTGCTACCCTTCTCGAATAATGGGACCACGTTCGCTATCTTCCAGTCCTCTGGTACCTCTCCCGTGGTCAGAGAGGATTTGAAAATTTGTGTCAGAGCCCCCTGCTATCTCCTCCCTTGCCTCACATCACAGCTTGGGATCCATCTCATCTGGGCCTGGGGATTTATCCACTTTTAAGCCCACTACAACAGCTAATATTTCTTCCCTTTCAATGCTAATATGTTCAAGTATATCGCAATCCCCTCTCTGATCTCTACACCTCCATCGTCCTTCTCCATAGTGAACACAGATGAAAAGTAATGGTTTAAAACCTCACCTATATCCTCCGGCTCCACACACAGATTGCCACTTTGGTCCCTAATGGTCCCTGCTTATCCTCTTGCCCTGACTATACTTATAAAATGCCTTACGATTTTCCTTTATTTTGTCTGCCAGTGTTTTTCTCTCTCTTTGCTCTCTTAATTACTTTTTTTTTTTAAAGTGCCCTCCCTACACTTTCTATACTCCTCTCAGGCCTCTACTGTTGTCAGCCCTCTACTGTTGTCAGCCCTCTACTGTTGTCAGCCCTCGGAATCTGCCATAAGCCTCTTTTTTTTTCCTGACCCAATCCTCTATATCCCGTGACATTCAGGGTTCCCTGGACTGGTTGGTCCTACCCTTCAACAACACGGGTACATGTTGGCTCTGAACTCACTATTTCCTCTTTGAATGACTCCCACTGGTCTGATCTAGACTTCCTGACAAGTAGTTGCTCCCAATCCACTTTGGCCAGATTCTGTTTGATCATATTGAAATCCGCCTTCCCCCAATTCAGTACCCTTATTTCCGGTCCATCTTTGTCCTTTTCCAAAATTACCTTAAATCTTACTTAGTTATGGTCACTATCCCAGAAATGCTCCCCCACTGACACTTCTACCACTTGACCAGCTTCATTCCCCAGTATTAGGTCCAGTACTGCCCCTCCTCTTGTAGGGACTTTCTACATACTGGCTCAAAAAGCTCTCCTGGATGCATTTTAAGAATTCCGCCCCCTTCAAGCCTTTTGCACCAAGACTATCCCAGTCGATATTAGGGAAGTTGAAATCCCCTATTATTTTTACACCTCTCTGCGATTTGCCTGCATATCTGCTCCTCTAGCTCTCCCTGAATGTTTGGAGGCCTGTAGGACACTCCCAGCCAAGTGATTGCCCCCTTTTCGTTTTTAAGTTCTACCCATATGGCCTCATTTGCGGAATCTTCTAAGATATTATCCCTCCTTACTGCAGTAATTGACTCCTTTATCAACAGTGCAATACCACCTCCTCTTTTATCCCGTCCCGTCACGCCTGAAAATTCTATACCCTGGAATATTGAACTGCCAATCCTCAACCATGTCACTGTGATAGCAATAATATAATCCCATGTGTTGATCAATGCGCTCAATTCATTTGCCTTACTAGTAAGACTCCTTGCATTAAAATAGATGCAATCCAGCCTTGCATTTTTCACTTGTGCCTTACCAGGTCTATATTTGCTCTGCCTTCCAGACTGACTCGGTTTCTCTTGTATATTTGACTGTGCATCACTCCTTACCGTACCTCCACTCTGTATCCCATCCCCCGCCAAATTAGTTTAAACCCCACCCCAAACAGCACTAGCAAACAGGTCTCTGACCTGCTCTTAAAATGGTTACAGCACAGGAGGCGGCCATTCGGCTCATTGCGTCTATGCCAGTTCTCTGCAGCCATTCACCTGGTCCCAACTCCCCTGCCTTTTCCTTGTAGCCCTGAAAGTTTTTGGCTTCAGTTCTCATTTGAAGGCCTTGACTGAATCTGCCTCCACCACAATCTCAGGTAGTGCATTGCAGATCCCAACCACTGACTGCATAAAAAAGGTTATTCTTTATGTTGCTCTTGCTTCTTTTACCACTCACCTTAAATCGGTGTCCTCAGGTTCTGGATCTTCGACCAATAGGAGCAGTTTCTCCCTATCTACTCTGTCCAGACCACTTATGATTTTGAGCACCTCTATCCTTTCCCCATTCTTTTTACCAAAGTGAAACACTTGACATTTCTCTGCCACTTGTCCACACACCAGCCTGTATGTCCTCCAAGTTTATTATTAACCTCCTCACAGTTCACAATACTTCCAAACTTTGAAATTGTGCCCTGTACACCCAAGGTCATTAATATATATCTATCAGGAAAACAGGGGTCCCAACACTGACCCCAGGGAAACCACATAATGTAATTTTTCCAGTCTGATAAACAGTACACAACTGCTCTCTGTTTCATGTCACTCAACTGTGCTGCCATTATCCCTTTTATTCCATGGGCTCTAACTTTGCTGACAAGCCTGTTATGTGGCATTTTATCAAATGCCATCATCAACCGCATTACCTCAAACTCAAGCAAGTTATTTAAATACGATTTGCCCTTAACAATTTCATGCTGACTTTCCTCAATTAATCCACATTTGTCTAACTGACTAGTAATTTTGTCACAGATTGTTTCTAAAGGCTTTCCACCGCCAAGGTTAAACTGACTGGCCTATAGTTGCTGAGCTTATCTTTACACACTTTTAGTCCTCTGGCACCACCCTGTATCTAAGGAGGACTGAAATATTACAGCCAGTGCCTCTGCAATTTCCACCCTTACTTCCCTCAGTATCCTTGGACGCATTTCATCCGGTCATGGTGACTTATCAACTTCAAATGCAGCCAGCCTAATAGCTCCTCCATCAATTTTTAGCCCATCCAGTGTCTCAACTATATCCTCTTTCACCATGACTTTGGCAGCAGCATCTTCCTTAGTAAAGACATGCAAAAAGTACCTCAGCCTCCATATACAAATCCCTTTTTTTTGGCCTGGAATCGGCCTACTCCTCCACTATTTATGTGCCTACAGAAGACTTTAAATTCCCTTTTTTAATGTTAACTGCGATTCCCTTCTCATACTCTTTGCTTCTCTGCATTTTCACTTCCCCTCTGAACCTTCTATATTCAACCTGGTTCTCAATTGTATTATCCGCCTGATAGCTGTCATATGCACCCTTGTCCTACTTCATCTCACTCTCCATCTCTTTCGTCATTCTGGGAGCTCTGGATGTTTGCCTGACCTTCCTCCCTTGTTGGAATGTACCTTGATTGTACCCGAGCTCTTTAAAAGCAGCCCATTGTTCAGATACAGCTTTGCCTTCCAATCTTTGATGACAATTTATTTGGGCCAGCTCACTTCATTGAAGTTGGCCCTCCCCCGATTAATTATCTTTAATTCTTATCTGGATTGCTCCATGTCCTTTTCCACAGCTGACCTAAGCTTAATAATGCTATGGTCACTTTCCCCTAAATGTCCCCATCATTTCATTCACTCCTTGTAGCCACAGTATTTATATAGAGTCAGAGTTATACAGCACAGAAACAGGCCCTTCAGCCCATTGCCAGCCATACAGCACCCAACTATTCTAATCCCATATTCCTGCACTTGGCCTGTTAGCCCTGTATGCTATGGCATTTCAAGTGCTCATCTAAATACTTCTTAAATGTTGTGAGGGTTCCTGCCTCTCCCACCTCTTCAAGCAGTGCATTCCAGATTCCACCCTTTGGGTGAAAAATAGTTTCCTCAAATCCCCCCAAACCACCTGCCCCATACCCTAAATCTATGCCCCCTGGTTCTTGGCCCCTCCGCTAAGGGAAAAAGTTTCCTTCCATCTATATGACTGGTCCAGTTAAGTTTCTGGTCAATGGTAACCCCCAGGATGTTGATATTACCCACCCCCCCTCAAAATTCAATCAAGTTAGTCAGACACAATATTCCCTTAAATCCACGCTGACTGTTCCTGATTAAATTGTGCCTTTCTAAATGACTATTTATACTGCCCATCATTTCTTTTTCAATAATTTGCCCACCATCGGGTTTAGGCAGACTGACTGTCTTGGTCCATCCCTTCCTTCCTTTTTAGAGTCAGAGTTGTACAGGCCCTTCAGCCCACCACGTCCATGCTGACCATAATGCCTACCTATAATAGTCACACCTGCCTGCATTAATTCCATATCCCTCTATGCCTTGCTCATTCAAGTACCTGTCCAGATGCCTCTTCAATGTCACTACTGTTCCTGCCTCTACCACCTCCTCTGGCAGCTCATTCCAGATACCCACTATTCTTTGTGTGAAAAATTTACCCCTTTGATCCCCTATAAACCTCCTCCCTCTCACCTTAAATCTATGCCCTCCAGTTTTAGTCACCCCTACCATTAGAAACAGACTCTGGCTATCTACCCCATCTATGCCTCTCATAATTTTATATACCTCTATCATGTCCCCTCTCAGCCTCCTTCACTCCAGGGAAAACAGAACCAGCCCAAGCTCAAGCCCTCCAAACCATGCAACATCCTTGTGAATCTTTTCTGCACCCTCTCTAGCTTAATCACATATTTCCTGTAGTGCAGCGACCAGAACTGCACACAGTACTCCAAATGCGGCCAAACCAACGTTATGTACAACTGTAACATGACGTCCCAACTCTTGTACTCAATGCCTCAGCCGATGAAGGCAAGCATGCCATACGCCGCCTTCTTCACCCCGTCTACCTGTGTTGCCGCTTTCAGGGAACTATGTACTTGCACCCCAAGGTGTCTCTGCTCAACAACACTCCCCAGGGCCCTGCCGTTCACTGTATATGTCCTGCCCTGGTTTAACTTCCCAAAATGCATCACTTCACACTTGTCTGCGTTAAATTCCATTTGCCAATCCCTTGCCCATTTTCCCAGTTGATCTATATCCTGTTGTAACCTTAGACAACCTTCTTCACTGTCCACTATACCAATTTTAGTGTCAACTGCAAACTTACTAATCATGCCCCTTACATTCACATCGAAGTCATAAATATATATGACAAACAACAGAGGGCCCAGCACCGATCCCTGCGGCACACCACTGGTCACCGACCTCCAATCTGAAAAACAACCCTCCACTACCACCCTCTGCCTCCCATCACTAAGCCAATTTTGTATCCAATTTGCTAGCTCACCCTGGATCCCATGTGTTCGAACCTTCTGGACTATGTCAAAGGCCTTGCTAAAGTCCATGTAGACAACGTCCATCGCCCTGCCCTCGTCAATCCTCTTGGTCACCTCCTCGAAAAACTCAATCAAATTCGTGAGACATGATTTCCCACACACAAAGCCATGCTGACTATCCCTAATCAGACCATAACTTTCCAGATGCATATAAATCCTGTCTCTCAGAATCCCTTCCAATAACTTTCCCACCACTGATGTAAGTCTCACTAGCCTGTAGTTCCCTGGTTTATCCCTGCTGCCCTTCTTAAATAAAGGCACATTAGCTATCCTCCAGTATTCTGCTCCCTCACCCGTGGCTAACGATAATACAAAATCTCTGCCAGGGCCACAGCAATCTCCTCCCTTGCTTCCCATAGCATCCTAGGATACACCTGGTCAGGCCCTGGGGATTTATCCACCTTAATGCACTTAAAAATCTCCAACACCTCCTCCTTTGTAATGTTGATATGCTCCAGGATATCGCTGTTCCCTCCCTTGAACTCACTAGCTTTCATGACAACCTCCACAATAAATACGGATGAGAAATATTCATTTAAGACCTTGCCCATTTCCCGTGGCTCCACACATAGATTGCCACACTGATCCTTAAGGGGACCTACTCTTTCCCTAGCTACCCTTTTACTCTTAGTATACTTATAGAATCTTTTAGGATTCTCCTTTACTTTTTTTGCCAGAGAAATCTCATGGCCCCTTTTCGCCCTCCTTAAGTGTAGTCCTACATCCCATATACCTCGAGGGACTTGCTTGATCCCAGCTGCCTATACCTGACATATGCCTCCTTCTTTGTCCTGGCCAGACCCTCAATATCCCTCGTTAACCAAGGTTCCCTAAACTTGCCAGCCTTGCCCTTCCATCTAACAGGAACATGCTGGCCCTGAACTCTTCCTATCTCACTTTTAAAAGCCTCCCACTTGCCAGACGTCCCTTTACCTGTAAACAGCCTCTCCCATTCAACTTTTGAGAGTTCCTGTCTGATGCCATCGAAATTAGCCTTCTCCCAATTTAGGACTTCAACCTGAGGACCAGTCCTATCCTTATCCATAACTATTTTGAAGCTAAGAGGAGGTCAAGTGTAGCCCCTTCTCTAGTTGGGCCATCCACATACTGCTTCAGAAAACTCTCCTGGACACACTTCACAAATTCTTCCCCATCTGATCCCTTTTAAACAGTAAAATGTTAGCAGTCCTCCATCATCACGCCTGCAGCCAGACAGAATTCAAAACCGATGGCCGGAGCCTCTGCTATTTCTTTCCTTGCCTTTCACAGCAGCTTGGGATACATTTCATTCGGGTCTGGTGTTTTACCTATTTTCAAAGAAGCTAAATATTTCCTCACTAAATTCATCCGATCCAATATTTGACATTCCTCTTCCTTAGTTGCATGTCTGCATCGTTCCCCTCTTTTGTGAAGACAGTTGCAAAGTACTCCAAGAACCATGTCCACATCTTCTGCCTCCACATAGGTTACCTTTTTGGTCTCTAATTGGCCCTTAGTTATCCTCCTGTTCTTATGTATTTATAAAACATCTTTGCGTTTTCCTTGATTTTACTTGCCAATACTTTTCATGCCCTCTCTTTAGGAACAAAGGACGATAAGAAATCGGAGTAAGCAGCCATCCGGCTCCAGGAGCCTCCTCCACCATTCAACCAAATCATGGCTGATCTACCTCAGTGTCATTTTGCCACACTACAAATGTCAAGGGATATGGGAATAATGTCTAGAAATCTATCGATGTCCTGAACATACTCAATGACTGAACCTCCACAGCCCTCTGGGATCGAGAATTCCAAAGATTCACCATGCTCTGGGTGAAGAAATTCTTCCTCATCTCAGTCCTAAATGGCCTACCTCTTATTATGAGACTGTGAACTCTGGTTCTTGAACCCACCCCCCCAGGCAGAAGACACATCCTTCCTGCATCAACCCAATAAGAAGTTTGTATGCTTCAATGGGATCACCTCTCATGCTTCTAAACTGTAGAGAACACAGACCCAGTCTCCTCAATCTCACCATCCCAGGAAAGAGTCTGGTGAACTTTCGGTGCACTCCTTTTATGGCAAGTATATCCTTCCTTAGGTCAGGAGACAAACTGTAGACAATTCTCCAGGAGCAGTCTCACCTAGACTCGAGACAATTGCAGCAAGACTTCTTTACTCCTGTACTCAAATCCTCCTGCAATAAGGGCTGACATATCATTCGCCTTCCCAACTGCTTGCTGCACCTGCATGTTAGCTTTCAGTAACGCACGAACAGGGACACCCAGGTCCCTTTGGACATCAACACTTCCCTATCTCTCATCTGCATTTCTTTTTTCCTACCAAAGTGGATAACTTCACATTTTTCCACATTACATTCCATCTGTCATGTTCTTGTCACTCACTTAGCTTGCCTAAATGCCCTTGAAACCTCCTTGCATCCTCAACTCAACCATTCATGTCAACAGCAAACTTGGAAACATTACATTTGGTCCCCACATCCAAATCATTGATATATTACACCCAATCCCATGTGCTGTAACTTTGCACATTAACCTTTTGTGTTTGATCTCATCAAAAGCGGCACAGTGGCGCAGTGGTTAGCACCGCAGCCTCACAGCTCCAGCGACCCGGGTTCAATTCTGGGTACTGCCTGTGTGGAGTTTGCAAGTTCTCCCTGTGTCTGCGTGGGTTTCCTCCGGGTGCTCCGGTTTCCTCCCACATGCCAAAGACTTGCAGGGTGATAGGTTAATTGGCCAATATAAATTGCCCCTAGTATAGGTTGGTGGTAGGGAAATATGGGGACAGGTGGGGTTGTGGTAGGAATATGAGATTAGTGTAGGATTATATAAATGGGTGGTTGATGGTCGGCACAGACTCGGTGGGCCGAAGGGCCTGTTTCAGTGCTGCATCTCTGAACTAAACTAATCTAAAAGCCTTCTGAAAATCCAAATACTCCACATCCACTTATTTCCCCCATATCTATACTACTCCTCAGGTTTACATTTTTGGCAACTTTAGAAGCTTCTTCTTTTGATCTAATACAACCTTTAATCTTCTCTTAGTCATGGTTGGATCACTTTTGCTGCTGGGTTTTTGTGCCTTAAAAGGAATGTAAATTTGTTATAAACCATTGTTACGATGGTGGCACTGTTTATGCTAGTCCCACTTCTCCACAGGTGACCACATTTTAAATTTTCCCACTTACTGATAGTCAATCATATACTCTATTTTTCCCAGAATAGAACACACTAACTAGCTTTCTTTAATGAACAAAATCAGATAATAAAAGTAATAAATAATAAAATAAAAAAAAATAAACTAAGTCTGAACTAGTAATGACATAAAACACAGATTTAAATTTTAAAGTTCCTTTTTCCTCAGTCCCTTCACACACACACCCCAACCAGTTAATCGAAAAAATAAAAAAGGGATTTTTATAAATTCAGAGCTCTGTTACAGACAAAAAAAACTTGGGCAGATTACTTGTTCATTTCCAAAGAAAACAACAGACATGTTGTTCCAAAACTGGCATACAGTCTAACTTCTGAGTGCACGTAGACAGGTCACATAGATCTTTAAGAACAGTTCTTTTCAGGCAGTGTTGAAAAGCAATTTAGCAGGCTTTCGTCAAAGACAGGAAACGAGATGAACTGACACAGTGGACTGCTAAGGGTCTTTTCCTAAGTTTCTGGAAAGCGAGTTGGGTTGTTGTCTTCTCTCCTTTTTTGGGAATTTTCCAGCATACTTGACTATCAACTGCTCACTCCAGAAGGTAAAATGCACAATGACACACAACCAAAAAGCTTGAGAGTTTTCTGCCCATCCCGGGTGCTCTCTGCTGCTGCAGGGTTTGACCAATCAAAGGGTACTTGTCACTTCTCTGCCCGTTACCAGGGTTTCTGTTATATCTGTAACTCAAGTCACGTGACAACCAGTAACACTGTTGCCAATCCAGCTCCCTCGGTGTCCTTTTGATAGCTCTCAAAAAAAAAAATCTGGCCCGACATTTATTCAGTTTAACTATAAATTCCTTCAAAAATACTTGAACAAAAAATAATCACTTTCATAACACCATGTATTCATTCTTTAAACCTGGCCCATTGCCTTCCTACCGACATAACTTTTAATACAGTTTCCAAATCTACCACAGCTAACTTGCCCCTCATACCTTTGTAGTTTCCTTTGTTTAGATTGAAGACCCTAGTTTTGAATTGAACATCACTTTCAAACTTAAAATAAAATTCAATCATATGGTCACTCCTCCCTAAAGCCTCCTTTACAATTAGATTAATTAACCCTTGCTAATTGCACAATTTGCTTTCCTAATATCCTTTTTAGTTTCACCCCTGCACTTCTATACTCTAGGCTTTCTGCAGTATCAAGCTCTCAGCATCCGGCATAAGCTTCTTTTTTCTTGTCTTATTCTATCCTGCATGCTCTTTGACGTCTAGGAGGGTCTCTATTCGGCAATCCCATCCTTTTTCTTTGTGGGAACATATTTATTTTGAAGCATCTCATCGTCCTCTTGATTGCCTTCCACTGATTTACCTTTATGCAGCTGTTCCACTTTTGCCAAATCACATCTCTGTTTAGTAAAATAGACCTTTTCCCAATTTAAAAACTTTTACTCTTGACCTATCCTTGTCCTTTTCATTTCCTAAAACTAAGTTCAGAACTGCCCATTCTCTTGCTGGCCTGCTGCATACTAGCCAAAAAAAAGGATTAAGAATTCTGCATCCTTTATACCTTTTACACCAAATTTATCACGGTAGTTGAAATCCCAACAATGAGTGCCCTATTGTTTCTGCATTTCTCAGTGATATTTGTTCTTCTAACTCCCTCTGACGTTTGGGGGCACATTACACACTCCCAGTAGTGTGATTCCCCCCTTTATGTTATTCGTTTCAATCCATATGGATCCTTGCTTCATATCAGCCCTCCTCACAACTGTGATTGCTCATTTAACCAATACTGCGAACTCCCCTCCTTTCATATTCCCCTCTCTATCCCGTCTGAAAACCCTGTAACCTGGAATGTTGAGCTGCCACCCCTGCCCTTCTTTTAGCTATGTTCAGTAATAGCTATATCATCATACTTCCAAGTGTCTGCACCCTCAGCTGATCTGCTTTATTCATTAGACTCCCGGTATTGAAGTGTAAACCATTAACCACAGAACAACTCCTTTATTGTATATTTTTTCACCTTTATTTCCTCTGCCTTCCATACTTGCTTACTAATTTTCTATTTTCCATTTCCAGCTTTGCTTTTCCCCTTGGAATCTAGCTTGGGTTGCCACCCCCTTGCCAAGTAGTTTAAATCCTCCCCAACAGCACTAGCAAACCTCCCCACCATGATCCTGGTCCCAGTCCATTCAGCTTGAATAGGTCCTACCTCTCCTAAAACCGATCACAATGTCCAAGGAATCTAAAGTCCTTTCTCCTGCGCCATCTCTCCAGTCACACGCTCATCTGCACTATCCTCATCCTGTACTCACTAGCACGTGACATTTGTTATATTCTCGAAATCCAGGTGGCGACGGATTGAACTAGAACCAATTTTTCCACAGTATTACACTTTATATTTACGGATACACATTACAATCTCAATTTCAATCTATTCCTGTTTAGAGAGGCACAAGTGAATCCCCAGTTAATGCCCACCACCTGCATACATTTAATATACCATTAAATAGGACAGAGTACTCTGGAGATCACTAGCTTTGAGTGTTTAATTTCTTTCCTAGCTCCCTAAAAATCTGCGCGCAGGGCCTCATCCCTCTATCTACTATGTAACTGGTACTGATATGGACCACGACCTCCAGCTATTCACCCTCCCTTTTCAGAATGCTCTGCGGCGCTCAGTGACATCCTTGACCCTGCGCTAGGGAGGCAACATACCTTCCTGGAATCAGGTCTGCAATCACAGAAACTATCACTAATGCTTTCCTGACCTTCCTCCTCCCCCCGCTTGTTCAGCTGAGCCACCCATGCTGCTGTGATCTTGGCTCTGGCTGCACACCCCAGAAGAAGTATTGCCTTCACCAGTATCCGACTGGTTAGAAAGCAAGATGCACTCAGGATACTGTTACAACCAGGTGAGAAAGAGGTCTAGGGTTCCCTTTCCGCCTTCACCTGGTCTTACTGTAACAGGGTTTAATTTTTAAACACACTGTTTTTAGCTCCCCCTTGGTGAATCCTTGTTCCCAACTTTCCAGTTATAACGCAAAGAAACCAGCACAACAGGCTCTCTTAGGTTTAAAGAAAAGCGAAATTTTATTAAACTTAAACTCTAATTGGGTTGACGCCTACGGATACACGATGCCCTCGCGAACATGCATACGCTATATACACATGCAAATAGAGATAGAAAAGAGAAGAAAAATGAAGTGGAAAAGTTGGGGGCAAAATCTGAAGAGTTATTACAGTTCTGCAAGCTCACTGTAGAGTCCTTATTATAGGCAGATCTTGCTTTTTGTTGGGGCCCAGTATTATTCTTCGACCTCGTTCACTGTAGGAGACTTTCCTCTCTTGGGGTTCATGCATCTTCAGTGGATTTGGAGTTCCGTGAGAAAGAGATAGGAGAAGGCAGACAGGAGGTCTTCAGTCCAGGAGCAGCTTTCCACAGACTAAATCAAACTGTACAATTCAGAAAAAAAAACCCAGACTGCCGAGCAGGTTAGTCATGTGACTAACTGGTTTGACCATGTCTGTTTGTGGGTTGTATTGGAGCAGGGGATGGCTCCTTTGTTCTAAGCACTATCTGTTAATATGCTAAAGGTCTTTCCAGCCAGGTGCCTGGCAACCCCTTGTCTTTTCTTTCCAACAATAATTTGAAATTTACTGTCCATGTGATCAAATTAATGCACCTCATTCTTGGCAGGTGGGGGCCTGCATAACAATACTCGAACTACCTGCCTGGTTGTGTCTGTCTTGCCTCTTTGCGTGCACAGTCAAGCTGTGGGGTGACCACTCTTGGAATGTGCTATCCATGTAGCTCTCAGCCTCACAGATGCACTGCAGGGTTGCTGGCTGTTGCCCAAGCTCTGAAAACTGAAGCGTGAGCTCCTTCAGCTGATGACACTTCCTCTATGTGGTTGTTCAAGACATGAGAAGCAACCTGGCTTTCCCACATGGCAGAGGATTTGCACTTGACAGGACTGAGGCACCTTGCCATGCCTAGCTTAAACTGTGAATTACTATTGCAGCCTTTATAGAAGTTTGCATTGATTGCATTATGGGCGGCGCAGTGGTTAGCACCGCAGCCTTACAGCTCCAGTGACCCGGGTTCAATTCTGGGTACTGCCTGTGTGGAGTTTGCAAGTTCTCCCTGTGTCTGCGTGGGTTTCCTCCGGGTGCTCCGGTTTCCTCCCACATGCCAAAGACTTGCAGGGGAATATAGGGACAGGTGGGGATGTGGTAGGAATATGGGATTAGTGTAGGATTAGTATAAATGGGTGGTTGATGGTCGGCACAGACTCGGTGGGCCGAAGGGCCTGTTTCAGTGCTGTATCTCTAAATAAAAAAAAATAATAAAAATAAATAAATATACAATATATAGAATTTAGAATGCCAACCTGAAGCATTTTTTTTTAATGTGTATGCTCAAGGCCTACTGTACAGGATACCATTAAAATTGGAAGAAAAAAAGAGCAAGACAAACTAACAGGAAATCTTAAGTAATTTTAACTTTGACAACAAGGATGCAAAGATGAGAAGGAGGGTAAAGGACAGCACAATTGGACCCAAGTTCAAAAGAAGCAATGATCATAGGGTTATCAGGAGAACAAGATGGAGGAATGACGATTGCCTACATTTTAACTTTTGTTCTCAGACGTGGACGACACTGGCAAGGCTACATTTATTGCCCACCCTCAGTTGCCTCATTTATAATACAGTGGTTTTCTATGCCAGTGTAGATGATATTAAGAGTCAACTACCTAATGTGGGACTGGAGTCACATGTAGGCCAATTCCAGCCCTTGAAAGATATTAATCAATCAACTAAGTTTTATCAGCAACCCAACAGCTTTCTTGGGGGGATATTTTGCTGGTGCAGTGCACAAATTAATGAGGAAAACTTCCAGTTATACAGTATATAAATTACTAGATTTATTTCAATTTCGCAACTTGCCATGGTGCAATTTAAACTCAACCTCTGGGTTGCTAATCCAGTATAATCATCACGACACTACCTAGAAATACATAGTAGATATCATAACATGGAAACAAGTCAACTAGCCTGTGTCAGCATTCATCCTCTATGCAAGCAAAGAGTTCTAAATCACACAGAATATTAACCAAGTTATGGTTATTTTTTGTGTATTCTGGGCAGCAATGAAAGAAATCTCCTAGACGTGGAAGTAATATTCAAAGCTTGGACAGCCTTGGGTTTTAAAAGAGCATTAAGAATTGCTAAGGAAACTAGTGTTTAGCTTGAAAGAGGAAATAAGAGTTTCCTAGACCTAGTTTCAACCTAGAAAGATGAAGGTTTATACATGCATATTAAAGTGCAATTACAAGAACACAAGAAATAGGAGCAGAAGACGACTATATGGCCCATCAAGCATGCTCCGCTATTCAATACGATCATGACTGATCTTGGGCTTCAGTTCCACTTTCCTGCCCGTCACCCTTATCTTTTGATTCACTGCGAGACCAAAAATGTACTCAATGATGGAGAATCCACAAACCTCCGGGCTAGAGAATTCCAAAGATTCACAATGCTTTCTCAGCTTCTACCCTATCAAGCCCTTTCAAAATCTTGTATGTCTCAATGCTCTCATTCTTCTAAACTCCACAGAATATAGGCCCAATTTACTCAGCCTCTCATCATAGGACAAACCCCTCATCCCAGGGACTAATTTGCCTCCAGTGCAAGTATATTCTTTCTTAAATGTGGAGACCAAAGCTGCACACAGTATTCCAGATGTGGTCTCATCAAAGCTCTCTACAATTTTTTAAGATTTGTTTATTCCTGTACTCCAATCCCCTTGAAATAAAGGCCAACATGCCATTTGCCTTCCGAATAGCCTGCTGCAGCTGCAGATTAACTTTGTGCGTTCCTTGTACGAGTACCACCCAACCACCACCACCCCCAAAAAATCTCTGATCAACCCTTACCAGTTTCACACCTTGTAAAAAATATTCTGCTTTTCTATTTTTACGACCAAAGTGAACAACTTTACGCTTCCCGACATGATACTCCATTTGCCATCTTGTTGCCCACTCAGTTAACCTGTCTATATCTCTTTGCAGCCTCTCTACATCCTCCCCACAGCTTACCTTTCTACCGAGCTTTGTATCAGCAAACTTAAATGCATTACTGGTGATGACAGATAATCATACCAGTTATCTGTCTTTTTCACTCACAAAATAATGACAAATCTAGCTTATAAATATTGAGTGTTGTCATTCTTTTCAGAAAACTGATTGGCAATCAACCAAACATGGCCCCTTCAGCAAAGCATCAAAACTCAGGTAACAAATGACTTGCATCCGGTTAGTGTTTTTTTTTTAAAAAGCACCTCAACTTTTTCCAATGGGCATTGCACCACCCCTGAAAAGCTGATCTGCTTTTCTTTGAAATGCTTTCGAACTCCTGGTTTCTGCTGTCAGTCCAACCTCCAGCTTGACTGCCCCATTCCCTGGAAAATTCAGGCATGACCAGACAACCCAGTCAGTACCCCTTGCTGTTACATTTCTTCTGTCCCCACACACATACTTGAAGAAAGCCCAAGAGCAGGCATCTAACGAGCAACAATATCCCCACATTCAGCATAAATTTTTTTTAAAATGCTTGGAATATTCCAACTGAGTCTCTAACAATTTATTTGTTTTAAGACTCTGCAGCAAGCATGCTGAGCACTAAGGGCAGGTAATCCAACTGCAGCTCTCAGCCTGCTCTCAGATCTCCACCCACCCAAACCAAATTCTTTTCCCCCCTCCCAAGGGCCTAAACCCAAGCATCCCACCTACCCATTCTAACTTGCTTACTAGCCCAAATCTCAAATTTCCTCCCACAATTGTCTCACTTAACTACAAGTGCTGCACTAGCTTTTCCTCACTCAATCCCTAGCTCTAACCTGATGCACAATTGCAGCATTTCCTGGCCTTTAACTAAAGCACAATGTAAAAATAGAGCACTTCAGTAATGGAACATGAGCAAGTTGGACAGGCAAAGAATTAGTGTGAAAGAACTGCAAACAGAGACAGTAGTTATTTGATCAATGCATAATGCCACAGGCATACACTTGACAGGATTTTCTTCCTGTTTAGTGCCACTCTAGAGAATTAATGGCAGCTCTCCCCATCCATTTTAATAGCCTGCTGATTTACCAGGTGACCCCAGTCCAGGCAAATCTGCCCAAATATGGCAGATTAATTAGCTGATCTTGACAGTGACATACGCCACACTTGCCATCATTACCACCTCAATGGCAGCCACCATCAGTATACAGAATGTGGTTGGCCTATCTCAGGAATACGCGAAGTCTCAAAATAGCAGCACGTGATGCAACAGATCCAATTTATATCGGACCTATTCGTTCCATTTCGCTGCACTATCCAATCTCTTTCAAAGGTCACAACTTCAAAGTCTTCCGGCATGCTACCTGGCTCTTGAAATTGTTGCATGTGCCCTTACCTGCCCCTTCCAACGGCAAACCCCCATGTGAGAATGAGAATACCCCAAGAGCTCATCCAAAGTTGGGCTGACCTCAGGAAGTTATCCAAGGTCCACCAGAACATCAGCAAGGTAGAAAAAAAGCTTGCCTGATCAACTTAATGTTGGTGATCTCAGCAAGAGCTAAATTGAGCCTATTAAATGACAGGAGATCTAGGAGTACAACAGAAGGGAGAAAGAATATATATTCCTGCAGCAGAAAATTTTACTGTGAAGTATTTCCCCCATCTCCACATGAACAAGAACACATTTACACATGCAACACATTTCTTTTCGTTTCCAGGACTGTTCAGCTGATTGACTACAGGGCCCCTTCAGCAATGGAGTTCATAGAAAGTAAAACAAATCAGCATCCAGGACAAGAAAAGGTGATTAGACATACCAGCCAGAGACTTCAGCACTGCCAGAATGCTTAACAGCCCTTTTATAGTACAAACCAATTTTATAAAGCTATGCCATCTTTGAATTCTCCCTCAATTAAAGCCATCTTGTTTGTGCACTGGTGTTAATAGTAGCCAGTGCAGGAATGATAATGACTTGGACTTGGGGGTGCACAGTACAATTTCAGGGTGAAATTTGCAGATTACACAAAACATGGAAGTTTAGTAAACAGTGAAGAAGATAGTAATAGACTTCAGGAGGCAAGATAGGTTGGTAGAATGGGCAATACATGCAGATGAAATTCAACACAGAAAATTGTGAGGTGATACATGTTGGTAGGTGGAATGTTTATAAATACAAACTAAACAGTATGATTTTAAAGGGGTGAAAGAGACCGACCTGAGGGCATTTGGGCATGAATCTTTTAAAGTGGCACGACAAGTTAAAAAGCAGTTAATAAAGCATGTGATCCTGGACTTCATAATTAAAGGCAGAGTACAAAAGCCAGGATAATTATGTTAAAGCTGTATAAAACATGTGTTTTGCCCCGGCACACTTTAGAAAGGACATGAGGGCTTTGCAGAGGGTATAGAAAGGTTCCTGGGATGTTACAGTTATACAGATAGACTAGAGAAACTGGGGTTATTCTCTTTACAGCAGAGAAACAGGGTCTTTTGTGGTTAATTCTATCAGACAAATCAATTTTGTTCCAGTTAACACAATGATAGAGGTAACACTCAACATGCAAACAATTAATAAATAGCTCAAATACATACAAGTTACACAAGAACAAATAATGCAAAACTGGAGGAAATAAATTAATTCTAGATCAGAATACAGATGAGGAACGCCATTTGGTCCATCCAAGCTCTTCCAATCAATCAAAAAAGCACTAGTGTCCATTCAGTAGGTTCTCAACTGTTTCCAGGTTTTTGTCTCCACGACTGTACCTAGAAGCCCATTCCACTATCTTTACATTGCCCTAGGGCTTGAGCATCTTCACTCGCTTGTGTGCAACATGGACATCTAATAATTGCCAGGGAGTGGAATTCTAATGATTGCCAGGGAGTGGAATTCTAATGATTGCAAGGGAGTGGAATTCTCAGTTTTCTGAAGTACTTAAAATTATAAAATTTCAGACTTATGAACAAAAGTCACTTGTCAGGATTTAATTCATTTTATCGTGCCGTGGTCAAAAATTAAAGATGCACTGTGAATAGAGAGTAAACTGTAATGAACTGAGCAGTATTCCAATGAAGGCTTCAAATACTTCAATAATTTGGTGAACAGGCTAATTAGGTATTCATAAATGAATTACTTTGAGTACGAAGCTTAATTGGATGAAGAAAATTAAGGCACTGTGGATAAACATTCAGAAGACAAAATATTGCATAAGGAAAGTTCTGCCATTTAAATAACCAAAGTAGTGTATTGCAGAAATTCTATTTTGGGCGAGTCATAAAAAAATGTATATGCTGCACTAGCTTTCAGACATCGCACAGTATTGTAAATAGATGTAAACTCAGTATAGTATCTTGCATGTACCTGTTAACAGAGACTACCCAGTAGCAAATAATTTTCTAAAATGGATGACGGTCAGTATTTATTCTCCCACCATCCCAAGACAAATGATTCAATCGTTTTAACACATTTTGGTTTCACATAAAATTGTTCATTTTCCAAATATTATTCTTGAGATGGGGATGACATTAGCATGGCACAGCACAGATGCAACTGATGATATCCAGCTACAAAGGTTTCCAGGGCACGGCCACAAATTTAAAACTACAATTAACATAGTGCCTTGCCATCAAGGTGTACAAATAAATTATCAGATTTCATTATTTGAACATCTATGAAGTGCATCTGTATCCCTCTCATGCCATTAAAGAAACATTGTTACAAAAGTACTTTGATTTTCTGTTAAATTTTGAGCACGTGCGTTTTATTTGGGAAAATGCAAAAGGATTCCATGGATTTTTTTTCATTGGGGTCATTGAAAGGACTCAGGTCTAGTTTGCAAACAAGATGTACTGGAAGTCAGAAATAAAAACAAAGTGCTGGAAAAACTCAGCAGGTCTGGCAGCATCTGTGGAGAGAGAAACAGAGTTAACGTTTCAGATCAGTGACCCTTCTTGAGAACTGGCAGATATAAGAAATGCAAAAGATTTTAAGCAAATAAAGCAGGGATGGGGCAAGAGATAACAAAGGCGAAGGTACAGATGGGACAAGGTCACATAATAACTGACCAGGTGGTCATGAAGCAAAGACAAACAATATGTTAATGCTGTGCTGAAAGACAAAGCATTAGTACAAATAGGGTGTTAATGGACTGAAAGCTGAACAGCCACAAGCACAGACATGAAAAAAGTGGGTAGGCACAAGAGAAACAAACTGAGCAAACGAAAATAAACCCAAAAAAATATGAAAGTAAAATGGCAGGCCCGTCATGCTCTGAAAGTGGCGCAGTGGTTAGCACCGCAGCCTCACAGCTCCAGCGACACGGGTTCGATTCTGGGTACTGCCTGTGTGGAGTTTGCAAGTTCTCCCTGTCACCGCGTGGGTTTTCGCCGGGAGCTCTGGTTTCCTCCCACAGCCAAAGACTTGCAGGTTGATAGGTAAATTGGCCATTATAAATTGCCCCGAGTATAGGTAGGTGGCAGAGGAATTGATGGAAAGCGGGGATGTGAGAGGGTAATGGGATTAATGTAGGATTAGTATAAATGGGTGGTTGATGGTCGGCACAGACTCGGTGGGCCAAAGGGCCTGTTTCAGTGCTGTATCTCTAAATAAATAAATAAATAAAATACTGAAGCCACCTGTCTTCAGATAAATACCTAGCAGGGGGCTTTTTTGACTTGGAGATGATGTTTACTGACAAGTGACAGCTCAAGATTTAAAACGGTCAGGAGGCTCGACTCTTGAGAATGCCCAAAGCGAAATCAAGTACAGTCAATTGGGAATTTTAAAAACAAGCCAGCAGAGGTAAACCTTTTCAATCTCTTTGAGAAGCTCTTGGAAGCGAGTGCAAGAAATAGAGAAATTGATGCTACATTTTAACTTCCCCGACATTGACTGGGACTCACGTAGTGCTAGGGGCTTGGACGGGGCAGAATTTGTAAGGAGCATCCAGGAGGGATTCTTGAAACAATACGTAGATAGTCCAACTAGGATGGGGCCGGACTGGACCTGGTATTGGGGAATGGGCCCGGCCAGGTGGTCGAAGTTTCAGTAGGGAAGCATTTCGGGAACAGTGACCATAATTCCATAAGTTTTAAGGTACTTGTGGATAAGGATAAGAGTAGTCCTTGGGTGAACGTGCTAAATTGGGGGAAGGCTAATTATAACAATATTAGGCAGGAACTGAAGAATTTAGATTGGGGGCGGCTGTTTGAGGGTAAATCAACATCTGATATGTGGGAGTCTTTCAAACGTCAGTTGATTAGAATCCAGGACCAGCATGTTCCTGTGAGGAAGAAGGAAAAGATTGGCAAGTTTCAGGACCTTGGATAACGCGGGATATTGTGAGCCTCGTCAAAAAGAAAAAGGAAGCTTTCGTAAGGGCTGGAAGGCTAGGAACAGACGAATCCCTTGAGGAATATAAAGACAGTAGGAAGGAACTTAAGCAAGGAGTCAGGAGGGCTAAAAGGGGTTATGAGAAGTCATTGGCAAACAGTATTAAGGAAAATCCCAAGGCTTTTTATACATATATAAAGAGCAAGAGGGTAACCAAGGAAAGGGTTGGTCCACTCAAACACAGAGAAGGGAATCTATGTGTGGAGCCAGAGGAAATGGGTGAGGTACTAAATGAGTACTTTGCATCAGTATAAACCAAGGAGAAGGACTTGGTGGATGATGAGTCGAGGGAAGGGAGCATAGACAGTCTCAATCATCTCTATCAAAAAGGAGGTGGTGTTGGGTGTCTTGCAAAGCATTAAAGTAGATAAGTCCCCAGGGCCTGATGGGATCCACCCCAGAATACTGAGGGAGGCAAGGGAAGAAATTGCTGGGGCCTTGACGGAAATCTTTGCATCCTCATTGGCTACAGGTGAGGTCCCAGAGGACTGGAGAATAGCCAATGTTGTTCCTTTGTTTAAGAAGGGTAGCAAGGATAATCCAGGAAATTATAGGCCGGTGAGCCTTACGCCAGTGGTAGGGAAATTATTAGAGGATTCTTCGGGACAGGATTTACTCCCATTTGGAAACAAATGGGCTTATTAGCGAGAGGGAGCATGGTTTTGTCAAGGGGAGGTCGTGTCTCACTAATTTGATTGAGTTTTTTTTGAGGAAGTGACAAAGATGATTGATGAAGGAAGGGCAGTGGATGTCATCTATATGGACTTCTGTAAAGCCTTTGACAAGGTCCCTCATGGCAGACTGATACAAAAGGTGAAGTCACATGGAATCAGAGGGGAGCTGGCAAGATGGATACAGAACCGGCTTGGTCATAGAAGACAGAGGGTAGCAGTGGAAGGGTGCTTTTCTGAATGGAGGGATGTGATTAGTGGTGTTCCGCAGGGATCAGTGCTGGGACCTTTGCTCTTTGTAGTATATATAAATGATTTGGAGGAAAATGTAGCTAGTCTGATTAGTAAGTTTGCGGACGATACAAAGGTTGGTGGAGTTGTGGACAGTGATGAGGATTGTCAGAGGATACAGCAGGATATAGATCAGTTGGAGACTTGGGCGGAGAAATGGCAGATGGAGTTTAATCCGGACAAATCTGAGGTAATGCATTTTGGAAGGTCTAATGCAGGTGGGAAGTATACAGTAAATGGCAGAACCCTTAGGAGTATTGACAGGCAGAGAGATCTGGGCGTACAGGTCCACAGGTCACTGAAAGTGGCAACGCAGGTGGATAAGGTAGTCAAGAAGGCATACGGCATGCTTGCCTACATCGGTCGGGGCATAGAGTATAAAAATAGGCAAGTCATGCTGCAGCTGTACAGAACTTTAGTTAGGCCACACTTAGAATATTGCGTGCAATTCTGGTCGCCACACTACCAGAAGGTCGTGGAGGCTTTGGAGAGGGTACAGAAGAGGTTTACCAGGAAGTTGCCTGGTCTGGAGGGCAATAGCTATGAGGAGAGGTTGGATAAACTCAGATTGTTTTCACTGGAACAACGGAGGAGGAGGGGTGACATGATAGAGGTTTACAAAGTTATAAGCGGCATGGACAGAGTGGATAGTATGTTGGAAGAGTCAGTTACTAGGGGACACAGGTTTAAGGTGAGAGAGGCAAAGTTTAGAGGGGATGTGCGAGGCAAGTTCTTTAGACAGAGGGTGGTGAGTGCCTGGAACTTGTTGCCGGGGGAGGTGGTGGAAGCAGGTACCATAGAGACGTTTAAGAGGCATCTTGACAAATACATGAATAGGATGGGAATAGAGGGATACGGACCCCGGAAGTGCAGAAGGTTTTAGTTTAGGCAGGCATCTAGATCGGCGCAGGCTTGGAGGGCCGAATGGCCTGTTCCTGTGCTGTACTGTTCTTTGTTCTAAAGCAAGCAAATCCAGTAGGCAGGCCGGGCATTGAGCGTGGAAGGTCTGGTAGGCTAAACTGCATTTACTTTAATGCAAGAAGCCTTACAGGTAAGGCAGATGAACTCCGATCATGGATCGGTACATGGGATTGTGATATTATAGCTATTACAGAAACGTGATTGAGGGATGGGCAGGACTGGCAGCTCAAAGTTCCGGGGTACCAATCCTTCTGGCGTGACAGAGGTGGAGGTGACAGAGGAGGGGGAGTTGCACTATTGATTAGGGAGGACATCACGGCAGTACTTAGAGAGGATATCCTGGGGAGAATGTCCAGTGAGGCCATATGGATAGAACCTATAAGAAAGGGGTGATCACTTTGATGGGATTATACTATAGGCCCTCCAAAAGAGGGAAGTGGAGGAGCAGATATGTAGGGAAATCAAAGATAGGTGTAGGAGTTATAGGGTTGTAATAGTAGGTGATTTTAACTTTCCTAATATTGACTGGGTCTGCCTTAGTGCTAAGGGATCAAATGGAGAAGAATTTGTTAAGCGTATCCAGGACAGTTTTCTGAAGCAGTATATGGATGGCCCTATTAGAGAAGGGGCTACACTCGACCTCCTCTTAGGAAATGAGGATGGGCAGGTGGTTGATGTGTCAGTGGGGAGCACTTTGGGACCAGTGACCATAACTCTATTAGCTTTCAGATAGTTAAGGATAAGGATAGGACTGGTCCTCAGGTTGAAGTCCTAAATTGAGGGAATGCTAATTTCGATGGCATCAGACAGGAACTCTCAAAAATTGAATGGGAGAGGCTGTTTACAGGTAAAGGGACGTCTGGCACGTGGGAGGCTTTTAAAAGTGAGATAGGAAGAGTTCAGGGCCGGCATGTTCCTGTTAGACTGAAGGGCAAGGCTGGCAAGGTGTGATATTGAGCGTCTGGTCAGGACAAAGAAGGAGGCATGTGTCAGGTATAGGCAGCTGGGATCGAGCGAGTCCCTCGAGAAGTATAGGAGATGTAGGACTACACTTGAGGAAATTAGGGGGGCGAAAAGGGCCATGATTTCCCTGACAGATAAGATAAAGGAGAATCCTAAAAGATTCTATCAGTATACTAAGAGTAAAAGGGTAACGTGGGAAAGAGTAGGTCCCCTTAAGGATCAGTGTGGCAATCTATGTGTGGAGCCACGGGAAATGGGCGAGGTCTTAAATGAATATTTCTCATCCGTATTTACCGTGGAGTTTCTCATGGAAGCTAGTGAGTTCAAGGGAGGGAACACCATATTTTCCTGGAGCATATCAACATTACAAAGGAGGTGTTGGAGGTTTTGAAGCGCATTAAAGTGAATAAATCCCCAGGGCCTGACCAGCTGTATCCTAGGATGCAATGGGAAGCAAGGGAGGAGATTGCTGGGGCCCTGGCAGAGATTTTTGTATCATCGTTAGCCACGGGTGAGGTACCGGAAGACTGGAGGATAGCTAATGCGTGCCTTTATTTAAGGACAGCAGGGATAAGCCAGGGAACTACATCAGTGAGCCTTACATCAGTGGTGGGAAAGTTATTAGAAGGAATTATGAGAACAGGATTTATATGCATCTGGAAAGGCATGGTCTGATTAGGGATAGCCAGCATGGCTTTGTGCGTGGGAAATCATGTCTCACAAATTTGATTGAGTTTTTCAAGGAGGTGACCAAGAGGATTGATGAGTGCAGGGCGATGGATGTTGTCTACATGGACTTTAGCAAGGCCTTTGACAAGGTCCCGCATGGTAGGCTGGTCCAGAAGGTTCAAACACATGGGATCCAGGGTGAGCTAGCAAATTGGATACAAAATTGGCTTGGTGATAGGAGGCAGAGGGTGGTAGTGGAGGGCTGTTTTTCAGATTGGAGGCCGGTGACAAGTGGTGTGCTGCAGGGATCGGTGCTGGGCCCTCTGTTTGTCATATATATTAATGACTTGGATGTGAATGTAAGGGGCATGATTTGTAAGTTTGCAAATAACACCAAAATTGATGGTATAGTGGACAGTGAAGAAGGTTGTCTAAGGTTGCAATGTCGATCAACTGGGAAAGTGGGCAAGGGAGTGGCAAATGGAATTTAACGCAGACAAGTGTGAAGTGATGCATTTTGGGAAGTTAAACCAGGGCAGGACATAAACAGTGAATGGCAGGGCCCTGGGGAGTGTTGTTGAGCAGAGATACCTTGGGGTACAAGTACATAGTTCCCTGAAAGTGGCAACACAGGTAGACAGGATGGTGAAGAAGGCGTATGGCATGCTTGCCTTAATCGGCTGAAGCATTGAGTACAAGATAAAAACAACAAATGCTGGAACCACTCAGCAGGTCTGGCAGCATCTGTGGATGCTGCCAGACCTGCTGAGTGGTTCCAGCATTTGTTGTTTTTATTTCAGATTTCCAGCATCCACAGTATTCTGCTTTTATTACATTGAGTACAAGAGTTGGGACGTCATGTCACAGTTGTATAAAACGTTGGTTAGGCCGCATTTGGGGTACTGTGTGCAGTTCTGGTCACCGCACTACAGGAAAGATGTGATGAAGCTAGAGAGGGTGCAGAAAAGATTCACAGGGATGTTGCCTGGTTTGGAGGGCTTGAGTTATAAAGAGAGATTGGATAGGCTGGGTCTGTTTTCGCTGGAGCGAAGGAGGCCGAGAGGGGACATGATAGAGGTATATAAAATTATGAGAGGCATAGCTAGGGTTGATAGCCAGTGTCTGTTTCCCATGGTAGGGTTGACTAAAACTAGAGGGCATAGATTTAAGGTGAGAGGGAGGAGGTTTAAAGGGGATCAAAGGGGTAAATATTTCACACAAAGAATAGTGGGTATCTGGAATGAGCTGCCTGAGGTGGTGGTGGAGGCAGGAACACTAGTGACATTTAAGAGGCATCTGGTCAGGTGCTTGAATGAGCAAGGCATAGAGGGATATGGAATTAACGCAGGCAGGTGGGATTAGTACAGATAGGCATTATGGTCGGCAATGACGCGGTGGGCCGAAGGGCCTGTTTCTCTGTACGACTCTGTGACTCTATAACTGCTTTCCACTGCAATCACCTTAACAAATGTACCGGTACTAGGTCCCTTAAGTCATTGAATCCAGACGCCCAGGCTAAAGCACTGGGGACATGGGATGGTGAAATTTAAATTCAATTAATAAAAATCTGGAATTAAAAAACTAGTCCAACTGTGACCATGAAGCCATTGTCAATTGTTGTATAATCCCATCTGGTTCACTAATGTCCTTTAGGGAAGGAAATCTGCTGTCCTTACTTGGTCTGGCCTCAATGTGACTCCAGACCCACAGCAATGTGGTTGACTCTTAACTATCCTCTGAAATGGCCTAGCAAGTCACTCAGTCTCTCAAGGGAAATTGGGGGTGGACAATAAATTCTGACTTTGCCAGTGACATTCACATCTCGAACGAATAATAAAAAAAAAATTTCTGGTCTCTTTCCATGCTTAGTTTACATACGAACATACAAATTAGGAGCAGGAGTAGGCCACTCCACCCTTCAAGCCTGCTCTGCGTTCAATAAGTTCATGGCTGAACTGATTACTCCACATTCCCACCTAACCCCCGATAACCTTCCAACCCCTTGCTCATCAAGAATCTATCTCTGCCTTAAAAACATTCAAAGACTCTTGCTTCCACCGCTTCTTGAAGAGAATTCCAAAGACTCATGACTCACAGAAAAAAATTTCCCCTCATCTCTGTCTTAAATGGGCGACCCCTTCTGTTTTAAACAGTGACCCCTAGATCTAGATTCTCCCACAAGGGGAAACATCCTTTCCACATCCACCCTGTCAAGACCCCTCAGGATCTTGTATGTTTTCAATCAAGTCGCCTCTTATTCTTCTAAATTCCAGCAGATACAAGCCTAGCCTGCCCAATCTTTCCTCGTAAGACAGCCCGCCCATTCCAGGTGTTAGTCTAGTAGACCTTCTCTGTACTGCCTCCAATGCATTTACATCCTTCCTTAAATAAGGAGACCAATACCGTACACAGTACTCCAGATGTGGTCCCACCAATGCCCTGTATAGCTGAAGCATAACCTCCCTACTTTTGTATTCAATTCCCCTCGCGATAAACAACAACAAACATTCTATTAGCTTTCCTAATTACGTGCTGTATCTGCATACTAACCTTTTGCAATTCATGCACTCGGACACCCAGATCCCTCACCAAAGTGGTCACTGTTAGCTAGAAGATCTCCTGCTGTAACATTCCATTTGCTCTACTTTATTTCCCAGTCCCAGATGCAAAGCTGCTTCCTTCCTTGTTGGATTGAGAGAGAAAATTCTCCTGTGCACATATTAGAAACTCTTCTGCTCCCTACCATTAGCACTATGTTCCTCCCAGTCGATATTAGGGTAATTAACATCTTCTAATATTACAACTCTATTTTTAAGAGTTTGAAATTTGTCAACAAATTCTCGTTCACACTGTTTGGAGCTCAACAAAAGACTGCCAACAACATAACTGCTCCCCCTCTTTTCAATTCAAGTCAACTAGATTCAGTCCTAGGAATGCCTTTGTTTAAAAAAAAAAATTAGAACTTTAACATCCTGAAATCAATACTGTCATGCCTGCTCCTCTTTTTCCTTCCCTAACCATTGGCGCTGGCCTTGCCTGCGATGCCCATATCCCATGAATGAATTTTTTAAAAATCAGTATCAGCTCTGATCAGGTGCAACCCGTCTACTACGAACAAGAGTCCTTTCCCCAGGAACCTGAAACCCTCCCTCTTGCACCACCACTACTCCAGCCATACATTCATCTGCACTATCTTCCTGTTTCTATACTTACTAGCACATGGCTCTGGTGGTAAAAAAAAACTTTTTCCCACCTCCTGAAACTCTGCTCGAAGGACCTCCCACACTTTTTCTACCTCTATCATTGGTTCCAATATGGACAACATCTGGTTGATCTTTTCTCTTGCAGGATATCATGGACCCATTTGGTGATTTCAGTTATTCTGGCACCAGAGAGGCAACATACCTATTGGGAATCACATTTGCAGTTTCAAAAATATCTGTCTGTGCCCCGAACAATTGAATCCCTTAGGAATACTGCATTTCTACTCTTTTTTCCTTGTGTGCCCTTGAAGAGGTTGAAATACCAATGATAAAACATATGCATACACATAATGCATTGCACTACCTTTTATAAAAGGGAAGTCTGAACAACTACTGCAGGCACTGAAAATACTGCACAGGCCTCAATAATATTTGACACAAGACTCTCAATAATGAAGTACACAATTAGACCATCCAGGGTTTAGAATAAGCAGCATTATATTTAAGGTGGGATCCTAAGAGAATACCATAAAGTGAATCTACAACTTTCCTGCATGGCTTTCCATGTACCTTTTCTCTGCTGCTGCAAATACTGGAGATTAATTTTTCCAACACATACTGATTCTCACATTGTACCATTTGTACAACTGCAAGTGAGAAAATGGGAGAACCAAGCATCGTGTGCTCGAGCAAAAAACTGAACACATAGGAATTTAGATCCAAGAGGGAAAAACCTTCCATTTTTGAAATGAAATTCCAATTTATTGTATAAAATTTACAAGGCTGTTTCAGTTCAAAGGAGACGTATTTTATTTAAGACTCCAGCAGTGAAAATCTAGAAATCATTTTCACCTAGTCACAAACAGAACCAGCTCCATACATTTACATTCAAATGGAATCTCACGAGCACTGAAAATGAGACTTCCTTATGCTCACAGGAATAAAAGCATCCAGTTTTATATTAGAATCAATAAAATTTAAAACTGGTATATGCATCGATTTACATTGTTTCTGGTGTCTTGCTCCTTGTTGGCTCTGATGCATGTATTTTAGAAGAAAACAAACAGCTTACTTAATCAATGCATCAGTTAAATAACACTTGTTGCATATAAGTGTCAACATTTATACCTTGCAACTATACAGAAATGTACAAACTAGCTATGAAAAAAGTGCAGTGCATTCATGTACAGAAAAACTAAGGTCAGCTCATGATGGCCAACTAAATCCAGCATTGTTGCCAACAATCCAAGGGATCGGGATGGGGAAAGCAGGAGTGAAACATGGTGACTTTGCTATCTCAAGCTCAAGAAAAAAGTATGACTTGTGGATACTGGATTATGGGATTTCAGTTATACTATCTAATTGGATTAATTAATAGGAGAATGATGAAATCTTCTGCAGAAGATACTTCAATAAAACTTTTTTTTAAATCAATGAAATTATTTGCTATACTCAATATAAAAGTAAATTCTCCTTGGAATAAAGGGGAAGAAACATTAATTGGGGTCAAATCACAGAGCAAGCAACCCAAGTCCTTTACATGAAGGCAAAGATTGCTCTTTAGTTTAGAGATACAGCACTGAAACAGGCCCTTCGGCCCACCAAGTCTGTGCCGACCATCAATCACGCATTTATATTAATCCGACACTAATTCCATATTCCTACCACATCCCCACCTGTCCCTATATTTCCCTATCACCTACCTATACTAGGGGCAATTTATAATGGCCAATTTACCTACCAACTTGCAAGTCTTTTGGCTTGTGGGAGGAAACTGGAGCACCCGGAGAAAACCCAAACAGACACAGGGAGAACTTGCAAACTCCACACAGGCAGTACCCACAATTGAACCCGGGTCGCTGGAGCTTTGAGGCTGCGGTGCTAACCACCACTACTTCTTGGAATGAGAGCCTGGGGAGTGCCACACAATTAGGAATCATCCAGGGAGTCATTTGTTTTATAATTTTTACAACATATGGCAAAAGGGATAAAAACTCCATGTGCATTTTATGTCTTCCAACTTAGAAGATTGACAGTATACTAATATTTTGACAACTGACATCATAAAGCATACCAAGTATCACAACAAACAGCAAAAAAAAACCTCCCAAGGGAGTGTTATCAAACAAAAATTTGACACCAAGCCACAGAGAAATATTAGAACAGGTGACCAAAAGCTTGGTCAAAAAGGTAGATTTTAAGGGGCATCTTGAGGAGAGAAGTAGCACAGAGGCAGTGAGGTTTGAGAGGGAATTCCAGAACTTAGGACCTAAGCAGCTGAAAGTGCAGCCATCAATGGCAGGGCACTGGAAATTGGGGACGAACAAGAGGAGCACAGAAATCTCAGAGGATGTCGAGCTGGAGCAGGTTACAGAGCAAGGGAAGGGGCAAGGCCAATGGAGGCATTTGAACACAAGAATAAGGTTTTTTTTTTAATCTGTGGTGTTGCGAGATTTGGAACAAATAAAGGTCAACAATCACAGGGGTGATGGTCACATGATATTTTGTGTTTTCCTAGTGGAAGGAAAGCACGTTCGTAAGAATATCACTGTTTAGACGAGTATTACCAGTATGTTAGTGTTATCTAACAAAAATTATTGAATATTGTTAATTGCTGAGATTATTGCAGTTTTGGGCATTAATAACCTTCACTTAAAAGAATCCAGAATGTTACTTTTGTACTCAAAGGTGTGCCGTAGACTATACTGAAAATGGATATATTAGATTACATTGGAGTATGCCTTCATTTAAGGCACTTCGTAGAATACTCTCAGCATTACTTTTCCAAGACCCAAGTTGTGACCTGAAGACCTGGGACACATACAGCCATTTTCTGACAGTTTTCATTGTCTGATTCTTGAGCTTTAAAAGGGTTAGCCTCACCTGGTCTATGGGCAGCACAGTGGCGCAGTGGTTAGCACCGCAGCCTCACAGCTCCAGCGACCTGGGTTCGATTCTGGGTACTGTCTGTGTGGAGTTTGCAAGTTCTCCCTGTGTCTGCGTGGGTTTTCTCCGGGTGCTCCGGTTTCCTCCCACAGCCAAAAGACTTGCAAGTTGGTAGGTAAATTGGCCATTATAAATTGCCCCTAGTATAGGTAGGTGGTAGGGAAATATAGGGACAGGTGGGGATGTGGTAGGAATATGGGATTAGTGTAGGATTAGTATAAATGGGTGGTTGATGGTCGGCACAGACTCGGTGGGCCGAAGGGCCTGTTTCAGTGCTGTATCTCTAAACTAAAGACTATTTAAGAGTTAACATTTTCGTATTTAGATGAGCACTTGAAACGCCATAGCATACAAGGCTACCGGCCAAGTGCTGGAAAATGGGATGAGAATAGATAGCAACTTGATGGCTGGCACGGACACAATGGGCCAAAGGGCCTGTTTCTGTGCTGTTTCACTCGATGACTATGCATTATTTATTAAAACCATTAGGTTAGATTAGATTAGAGATACAGCACTGAAACAGGCCCTTCGGCCCACCGAGTCTGTGCGGAACATCAACCACCCATTTATACCAATCCTACACTAATCCCATATTCTTACCAAACATCCCCACCTGTCCCTATATTTCCCTACCACCTACCTATACTAGCGACAATTTATAATGGCCAATTTACCTATCAACCTGCAAGTCTTTTGGCTTGTGGGAGGAAACCGGAGCACCCGGAGAAAACCCACGCAGACAGAGGGAGAACTTGCAAACTCCACACAGGCAGTACCCGGAATCGATCCCAGGTCCCTGGAGCTGTGAGGCTGCGGTGCTAACCACTGCGCCACTGCACCGCCCTAAGTGCACCAATGATGTGGTGCATGGATCAGCAGTACCATTAAAAAAATTAGTCCTGGTCCATTAACTGTATTAAAAAATGTATAGCCCTGAAAGGATTAAGAAAGCTAAATACATATGGATATTTATCTGTCTGTATATAGGCAACAGGGAAGGATGGAGGGAACTGCATAGATACTGTACCAATATATCCTTGGTTGATTTGTGGGCCAAAGGGGCAAATGATCAATATATCTGGGCTGAGCTTACAGATACACAAATATCTATCAGACATCCAGTAACGAGTTCCATGACAGCAATTCATTATCTGCTCTGATGGTATCCTAAATCACAACAGTGCAGCACAAGAAATTGACAAAATTAAGGAAGCAAAAAACTCTTGCCAGTTATTTTTTTTTAGAATAGTATCTGTGTTTTGTTTTTTACTGTAAAGCAGTAAGAGCACTGAAGGTTGAAGAACACATAGTGCATCATTAAATAAATGGCTGGCAAACACACATGATTCTGGGCAACATCACCACCATATAAGCAAAACTTGGTTTTCACCATAGTCATACACCTGGCATTCAACTTCTTTCATACCTTGCAATAAATTGCTTTTCAAGTGACATCATGCAGCTTTTTTTTTTTGAGTACTAAAGCTGCTATATCATTAGGGAGTAAACACTTACAGTCATAGAGAGAAATACAGCACCGAAACAGGCCCTTCGGCCCACCAAGTCTGTGCCAATTGTCAACCACCCATTTATGCTAATCCTACATTAATCCCATTTTTTCCTCTCACATCCCCACCTTCCCTCAATTCTCCTACCACCTACCTACTCCTAGGGGCAATTTTTACAATGGTCAATTTACCTATCAACCCGCAAGTCTTTGGCATGTGGGAGGAAACCGGAGCACCCAGAGGAAACCCACACGGTCACGGGAGAACTTGCAAACTTGATAACAGAATAGCTACAAGTTAAATTGGATTGGAAGATGTAAACTATCAGGGCCAGTGTTTTAAAGACTGAATATATGAAATGTCATTGTATGGAAATCCAGGAGTTATGTTTTGGGGGGCCTAATTCCACAATTCTATTGAAAAGTAAACTTCATTTATGGCAGTCAAAACTCAGTCAAATTTTGCTTTTATAACAGGCACTTTTCCTGCTATTCCTAAGTTCTTGTAAAAAAAACACACAAATAAATTGACCATCTTATGACTGATACTATAGCATATCTGCATGGAGGCAAAACGTGATAATATGACGAAGATTGTACTGCAGTCAAAGCAGCACAGAACCTCATGGCACTTCCTACACTTGCACTTAAAATATTTGCGAAATACCCATAACTTATCACATTAAATAGCTCCAAGTCCTCCAAGGGCCGAATCTTTACACAATGCACAGTTCAGATGTGCTCTCCAGAAAACCCAGGTTTTGAACAAAACATATGTAAAATCATATCATTGGGTACTTCTCTACTGTTCATGAAAAATGTGCATACCAGGACACAGATGTATAAGCAATACCATTACACCAGCAAAGGATTCTTTACACCTCATAATTAGGTTTCATGATTTCTGGATTTCCATTAGGCAAAAAGACGTGAAAAAAATTAGTACATTCCATACACAATACCTGGCTAGCAGAGAATGAAGAGAACACAAATGTCCATTTTCACATCAATTGACAGTCACGAGCATCTCTCCTATCTATTAAATACAACTTCAAATCACCATTCTAGGTATCCATTATTCTATATGGAAACTTTCCATATTTTGCATAAACTTCATCAATACAGGCCAAATGCTCGAGTGTAAAGACAGCTTTTAAATACTATACCATTAAAGTATGGCTCTTACCAAATGCAAAGCACACTACCTAACTGTTCCAATGTCCGATCACTACTTAATAATTTGTCCTTTTATGTCATGCGCGTGGACATTACAAGGCATTAAGTGCAACTTCCACTCCTAAAATGCAGATGCGATTGCTGAAACAGGATTAAAAAACTTGAGTTCTCCAAAACTTGTGGAACTGAGTAATGAACACCTTGAATTACTTTAAGAACTTGCTTCAGATTTGCAAATTAAATAGGAAGGAACGGAAAATCTTTGGGTGTTACCATCAAACTAACCAGATAAAGTACATTTCTGTCCTGAAGTGACATTAATGCATGTTTTTGTACACATGCAGGAAAGAAATGGGGCAAGTCAGACAAGGACGGGAGGGCGAGGTTCTGGGAGTGTTTAGGTGACAATCAGCTGTATTGTCGGTGCGCTCCAGCCCACGCCTCCTCCCCGTATTTACAATCTGCTATTTTCAGTCCTTTTTAATTGAAGGGATTGCGTAGCGAACACACGCCACCACCGCAACGAAAACAAAGAAAGATGGGGGGGGGGGGGGGGGGGGGGAAGAGAGAGAAGGAATAGCTACTGCATCACGGCTCCTAGAAGTCAGTCGGTCGTCGGCGGAAAAAAAACCCCGCCGTAATTAACAAAGAGCGACGATGCTGAGAGCCGCTACCCGCCCCCCACCGCCGCACATTTATACATCTACATACGGAGGGAGGCTCCGCTAATTAAAGACAGCAAGGCCCTCCCACCGACTACGCCACTGACCTGGCAAAAGCGCTGGCAGTAATCCCCGGACGACTGCACAGACACGCCGAGCTCCAGCAGCTCATTGCCCAGCTCTCGGAGGTTGTCCGTCAGGTTTTTAACGTCTGCATCAACCTCCTCGTCCGCCATCTTTCTGCTGCGCTCATGCCCAAAACGCGCCAGGCTGCGTGACGTGCCTCCACGCTGCTGATTGGTCCGTTACCATACAACACCCGAACAAGAGGGCGAGGAGGGGTTGCCAAAACGGCGGGATCAGGTGGTCAGGGTTTGCGTGTTTATTTCTTTTGGACATAGTCGTTCCAAGGCGAGGAAATGGGCCAATATCTATGTTATTGCGTTTGCACTGTGTTACCTGGTCTGGCACAGTCACACAGTTACACAAACATAAAATACTGCGCTTGTAGGAAATCTGAAATGAAAACAAAAAATGCTGGAAATATTCAGTCGATCTGGCAGCAGCTGTGGAGACAGAAACAGAGTTAATGTTCCAGGCTGATGACCGTCCATCAGAATGGGAAAAGTTAGAAATGTAATAGGTGTGAAGTGGGTCAGATGGGGGAATGATAAAGAACAAAAGAAAAGGTCTATGATAGGGTGGAAGATGGGGAGACATTAAATGACAAGTATTGGTGGTAGAGAGATCAAAGGGAGTGGTAATGGGACAAGTAAAGAAACAAAAGATGCATACAGATGAGATGTGAATGGCAGGGTAATGAAAGGTTTCTGTCCGAAAAAAAGAAAAATAAGATATAGACTGAAACATAGAAAGAAAAAGAAACAAAATGGGGACAGCGATTACATTCTGAAATTGTTGAACTCAGTGTTGAGTGCAGAAAGCTGTAATCGAAAGATGAGGTGCTGTCCCTCCAGCTCGCGTTGCGCTTCATTGGAACACTGCAGCAGGCCGAGGGCAAAGATGTCAGCATGAGAGCAAGGCGGAGAATTAAAATGGCAGGCCGCCGGAAGCTCAGAGTCATGCTTGTGGGCTGAACAGAGGTGTTCTGCAATGTCTCCCCAGTGTACATTACACTGCGTATACAATATACTAAATTGAAAGAACTTGTTCTCACATTGGACATTTCTCCTTTAACTCATCTCACTTCCTCCAAATAAAAGGTGTGGCCATGGGTCCGAACTATGTCTGCCTTTTTGTTGGATATGTGAAACATTCCTTGTTCCAGTCCAACTCTGATCCCATCCCTCAACTTCTTTTCCAGTACATTGATGTGAGAAATGTAGCCCACTTGATAATAATTTACACCAAGTCAAACTCTGAAGAAGTAAGTTTATTTAACGGTCTTGCAAGATCGGGTGTCCTACAAGCAGGCACACCGATCAACATATTCAGTTCATGTTTATACAATACAAATCCATTTGTCCACGCCTTTATTTTACATTATTGGTTATAACGTATTATGACACTAACCTATCCTATGGTTGCTACAGTCTCCTCCTCTGTTTACTTCTCCCCCTACTCTAACTTTCTAGCCCCTAACTCTTGTTTTTGTTTTTCCTTATTTGGCTCTCCATTATGTGTTTTAACTTGCAGCTGTCAGCCTTTATCTTAGTGGGGCAGTTTCTTATTCACTACATCCTTTGTTCTAACTCTTGCTGTTTCTCTTTTATCTGCCTAAGCACAATTTTTAAGTGATGTACTGTCCCAAGGTCTGTACTTACATACCCTTATCAGTTCACTTTGTCAGTGATGTACTGTCTTAAGGTCTCCACTTACAGACCCTTATCAGGTCACTTTTTCAGTGATTTCATCATGTTGTGCACAAATGACTTCTTGGTAACTTTCCACAAGCTGTAGAAACAACATTTCAGTATTTCTTATTCTCACAATTGATGACTGTATCAGTCCCTTTTCCTGAACTGGAAAAATTCACCAACTTTGCTTCCAATTCCCAGCCTTCTCTCACCATCACATGATCCATCTCTGACTTTCCTTCCCTGCCTTAACGTCTTGGCCTTCATTTCTGGGGATAGGCTACCAACAAATATTATAAACCTACTGACTCCCACAGTTACCTTGATTACACTTCCTCACAACCTGCACTCCATTCTCCCAGTTTCTCCGTCTCCATCGTATCTTTCCTGATGATGCAACCTTCAACACCAGCGTTTCTGATAGGTCTTTTTCTTTAACTGAGGAATCCCCCCAGCATGGTTGACAGGGCCCTCGACCGTGTCCGACCCATTTCCCACACTTTTAAATCAGTGTCCTTTGGTTCTCGACCCTTCAACCAATGGGAACAGTTTCTCTGTCTATACCCTCATGATTTTGAATACTCAATTGTTATGATCTCGGTTGAAATCAGAAACTCAGAGAAATTCAAACTCCCAGTTATGATCTGAAAAAATTACGCCACAAGATTTCATGTTTTAAATAAAACCTTTACTGTACAAGAGTTAAACAAAGCAAGCACTACTAACAACACTATATTTTGCAATAAATTGTATTTTAAATCTGAAAATCTCAACAGAACACACCCCATTTGACTTTTACTTCCACCCAAGCGTTCCCCTATACATTACAGGATCTTGAGGGTTCCTTCATTTCTCATGGGACAATCCCATGTGTCACAGCTTCCAGGAATTCACTCTGATTCTTCTTAGTTTCTCAGCTGTCTTCCAAGGTGAGGCATTTCTTGGGGATTCTCCCTCTCGCAACCAGTTAGGCAATCAGCCCTACTTAAACAGCTCCAAAATTTGGATTTCCCCAGCATGAGCAAGGGCATCCCTCACATCCTTGTGTAGTGACTCCAAATCAGAAATACCCCTGGTTCCTGACGGCCTCTCTCCTCCTTGTTCAAGCTTCTGGTAGATTGTCTCTCTGATTGGTTCAAGCTGCTCCAAAACACAGACTAACATTCTGTGAGAAATCACAGAGATAAAACACCAGATCAAAAGGCATAATCTATCTCCATATGCAATACAGTACACCTACGATGTCCTAGATAGAAATTTAAACTAATTTAACTCCTGGCTTCAAAACAAAACCTTTGATCATGAGCCTACATGAATAATTCAAATTGCTACGAAGATAGGGTAATTCTCTTTAGACTTACCATCTTCAGTTCCCCAGCTAAACGGGTTCATCTGCTGTTTTATGGCGCTCACCCCTAAAACTCTGACCCTGTAAGTACACATGGAAAAATCTTTGAAGGACATACAAATGAGGAGGAGTAGGCCCCTCGAGCCTGCTCCACTATTCAATATGATCATGGATGATCTGTTTGTCTTTCGAATTCCACACTCATGCCTAGCCCCGATAACCCTTGATTCCCTTGCCTAACAAGAATCTATCTATCTCTGCCTTAAAAATATTCATTGACCCCGCCTTCACCATCTTCTGAGGCAGAGAGTTCCAAAGTTGCACAACTCTGAGAGAAAACAATTTTCCTCATCTCTGTCCTAAAAGGAGTCAGGAGGGCTAAAAGGGGTCATGAAAATTCATTGGCAAACAGGATTAAGGAAAATCCCAAGGCTTTTTATACGTATATAAAGAGCAAGAGAGTAATTAGGGAAAGAGTAGCCCACTCAAAGACAGAGAAGGGAATCTATGTGTGGAGCCAAAGGAAATGGGCGAGGTACTAAATGAGTACTTTGCATCAGTATTCACCAAAGAGAAGGACTTGGTGGATGATGAGCCCAGGGAAGGGAGTGTAGATAGTCTCAGTCATTTCATTATAAAAAAGGAGGAGGTGTTGGGTGTCTTGCAAAGCATTAAAGTAGATAAGTCCCCAGGGCCTGATGGGATCTACCCCAGAATACTGAGGGAGGCAAGGGAAGAAATTGCTGGGGCCTTGACAGAAATCTTTGCATCCTCATTGGCTACAGGTGAGGTCCCAGAGGACTGGAGAATAGCCAATGTTGTTCCTTTGTTTAAGAAGGGTAGCAAGGATAATCCAGGAAATTATAGGCCGGTGAGCCTTACGTCACTGGTAGGGAAATTATGAGAGTGGATTCTTCGGGACAGGATTTACTCCCATTTGGAAACAAACGAACTTATTAGCAAGAGGCAGCATGGCTTTGTGAATTAGTCTCACTAATTTGATTGAGTTTTTTGAGGAAGTGACGAAGATGATTGACGAAGGAAGAGCAGTGGATGTTATCTAAATGGATTTCAGTAAAGCCTTTGACAAGGTCCCTCATGGCAGACTGATACAAAAGGTGAAGTCACACGGGATCAGAGGGGAGCTGGCAAGATGGATACAGAACTGGCTTGGTCATAGAAGACAGAGGGTAGCAGTGGAAGGGTGCTTTTCTGAATGGAGGGATGTGACTAGTGGTGTTCCGCAGGGATCAGTGATGGGACCTTTGCTGTTTGTAGTATACATAAATGATTTGGAGGAAAATGTAACTGGTCTGATTAGTAAGTTTGCGGATGACACAAAGGTTGGTGGAGTTGCGAATAGTGATGAGGATTGTCAGGGGATACAGCAGGATATAGATCGGTTGGAGACTTGGGCGGAGAAATGGCAGATGGAGTTTAATCCGGACAAATGTGAGGTAATGCATTTTGGAAGGTCCAATGCAGGTGGGAGGTATACAGTGAATGGCAGAACCCTTAGGAGTATTGACAGGCAGAGAGATCTGGGCGTACAGGTCCACAGGTCACTGAAAGTGGCAACGCAGGTGGATAAGGTAGTCAAGAAGGCATACGGCTTGCTTGCCTTCATCGGTCAGGGCATAGAGTATAAAAATTGGCAAGTCATGCTGCAGCTGTACAGAACTTTAGTTAGGCCACACTTAGAATATTGCGTGCAATTCTGTTCGCCACACTACCAGAAGGATGTGGAGGCTTTGGAGAGGGTACAGAAGAGGTTTACCAGGATGTTGCCTGGTCTGGAGGGCATTAGCTATGAGGAGAGGTTGGATAAACTCAGATTGTTTTCACTGGAACGACGGAGGTGGAGGGGTGACATGATAGAGGTTTACAAAGTTATGAGAGGCATGGACAGAGTGGATAGTCAGAAGCTTTTTCCCAGGGTGGAAGAGTCAGTTACTAGGGGACATAGGTTTAAGTTGCGAGGGGCAAAGTTTAGAGGGGATGTGCGAGGCAAGTTCTTTACACAGAGGGTGGTGAGTGCCTGGAACTTGCTGCCGGGGGAGGTGGTGGGAGCAGGTACGATAGCGACGTTTAAGAGACATCTTGACAAATGCATGAATAGGAAGGGAATAGAGGGATATGGACCCCGGAAGTGCAGAAGATTTTAATTTAGACAGGCATCAAGATTGGCGCAGTCTTGGATTGCCGAATGGCCTGTTCCTGTGCTGTACTGTTCTTTGTTCTTTGTCAAAAAGGTGATACCTAATTTTAAAACAGTGCCCCCTAGTTCTGGACTCACCCACAAGAGGAAATATCCTTTCCACATCCACTTTGTCAAGACTGTACAGGATCTTATAAACATCAACCAAGTCTCCCCTTACTCTTCTAAACTCCAGTGAAAACAAGCCAAGTCTGTCCAACCTTTCCACATAAGACAACACACTTATTCAAGGTATCAATCTAGTAAACCACCTCTGAACCGCCTCCAACGCATTTACATCCTTCCTGAAAAAAGGAGACCAAAACTGCACACAGTATTCGAGATGTGGTCTCACCAATGCCGTGTATAACTGAAGCATAACATCCTTACTTTTGTTTTCAATTCCTCTTGTAATAAGAGATAGCATTCTACCTGCTGTAGCTGCATACTAACTTTTTGTGACTCCTGCATGAGAACACCCAGATCCCTCTGCACCTCGGAATTCTGCAGTCGTTCTCTGTTTAAATAATACTCTGCTTTTTTATTCTTCCTGCCAAAGTGAACGACGTCACATTTTCCCACATTATACTCCATCTGTCAGCTTTTTGCCCACTCGCTCAAACTATCTATATTGGTCTGCAACCTCCTTACGTTCTCTTTGCAACATACTTTTCTGCCTATCTTTGTGTGATCTGCAAATTTAGCTGCCAGGCCATCGCTCTCCTCATCTAAGTCATTGATATAAATTGTAAAAAGTTGAGGCCCCAGCACAGACCCCTGCAGGACTCCATGCGCGACATCCTGCCAATCAGAAAAAGACCTATTTATGCACACACTCAGTTTTCCACCAGCCAGCCAATCTTGTATCCATGCTAATATGTTAGCCCCTACACCACGAGCTCCTACTTTGCACAATAACCTTTTATGTGGCACCTTGTCAAAAGCCTTCTGGAAATCCAAGTACAGTAAGTCAGCAGGCTCAAAAACAAGAAATGCTGGAATCACTCAGCAGGTCTGGCAGCATCTGTGGAAAGAGAAGCAGAGTTAACGTTTCGGGTCAGTGACCCTTCAGCAGGCTGCCATTTATCCACAGCACATGTCACTCCTTCAAAGACCTCCAACAAATTGGTTAAACGTAGTTTCCCTTTCACAAAACCATGCTGACTATTCCCGATTACCTTGGGTTTTTCTAAGTGCCCAGCTACAACCTCCTTAATGATTGATTCCAACACCTTCCCCATAACAGACGTCAAGCTAACTGGCCTCTCGTTACCTGTTTTCTGCCTGTCCCCCTCTTGAACAGAGGGGTTATATATTTGCTACTTTCCAGTCTGACGGAACCTTTCCAGAATCTAGGGAATTTTGAAAATTTAACACCAATGCATCTACTACCTCAAAAGCCACCTCTTTTAAGACCCTAGGATGAAGTCCATCAGGACCTAGGGACTTGTCAGCCCGCAGCTCCACCAGTTTGCTCAGTACCTGATGAATGTAATTTCACCAAGTTCCTCTCTTCCCTCCACCTCCTGATTTATAGCTATTGCCAGAATGTTTTTTGTATCCTCGATAGTGAAGACAGAAGCAAAATATTTGTTCATTGCATCTGCCATTTCCTTATTATCTATTAACTCCCCATTCTCACTCTCGAGAGGACCAACTTTACTTACTCTTTTCCTTTTTAAATACCAGTAGAAACTCTTGTCATCAGTTTTGACATTTCTAGCTAGCTTCCACATTCTCTAATTTCTTTCTCTTGATTATTCTCTGTTGTTCTTTATATTCTGACCAATCATCTGAACTGCCACTCATCTTTGTGATGCTTTTGTGAAGGGCCTGTTCCTGTGCTGTAATTTTCTTTGTTCTTTGTTATGTGCCTTTTCCTTAAGTTTGATGCTTTCCTTAATTTCTTTAGTTAACCACGGATGGTGGATTGGAATTTTTCTTTATTGCAGGAATGTACTTATTGAGTATTCTGAAATATTCCCCCTTAAATATCTGCCACTGCTTCTCTATTGATCGATCTTCAAGCCTAGTAACCCAGTTCACTTCAGCTAGCTCAGCTTTCATTCCCACATAGTTGTCCTTATTTCAAGTTTAAAATACTAGTCTTAGGCCCACTCCTCTCTCTTTCAAACTGGATGTAAAATTCAATCATATTATGGTCACTGCTACCGAGAGGTGCCTTTACTCTGAGGTCATTAACTAATCCTGTCACATTACACAATACCAAGTCGAATATAACCTGCTCTCTGGTTGGTTCCAGAATGCGCTGCTCTAAGAAACTTTCTCAAAAGCATTCTATGAACTCCTCATTCAGGCTACTATTACCAATCTGATTTTTCCAGTTTATATGTAGATGAAAATCACCGATGATTATTGCTGTCCCTTTATATTCTTTACATGGGAAATTAGAGATAGCATTAGATCCAAGGAAGAGGCAGACAAATGCGCCAGAAAAAACAACAGACCTGAGGATTGGGAGAAGTTTAGAATTCAGTAAAGGAGGACCAAGGGATTGATTAAGAAGGGGAAAATAGAGTACGAGAGTAATCTTGCGGGGAACATAAAAACTGACTGTAAAGGTTTCTATAGGTACATGAAGAGAAAAAGATTGGTGAAGACAAATGGAGGTCAGAAACAGGGGAATTTATTATGGGGAACAAAGAAATGGCTGACCAACTAAATGCATACTTTGATTCTGGCTTCACAAAGGAGGACACAAATATCAAACCAGAAATGTTGGGGAACACAGGGTTTAGTGAGAGGGAGGAACTGAAGGAAATCAGTATTACTAGAGAAATGGTGTTGGGGAAATTGACAGTATTAGTAGAACAAAGAACAAAGAAAATTACAGCACAGGAACAGGCCCTTCAGCCCTCCAAGCCTACGCCGATCCAAATACTCTATCTAAACCTGTCGCCTATTTTCTAAGGGTCTGTATCTCTTTACTTCCTGCCCATTCATGTATATGTCTCGATACATCTTAAAAGACGCTATCGTGCCCGCGTCTACCACCTCCGCTGGTAATGCGTTCCATGCACCCACCACCCTCTGCGTAAAGAACTTTCCACGCATATCCCCCCTAAACTTTTCCCCTTTCACTTTGAACTCGTGTCCCCTTGTAATTGAATCCCCCACTCCGGGAAAAAGCTTCTTGCTATCCACCCTGTCTATACCTCTCATGATTTTGTACACCTCAATCAGGTCCCCCCTCAACCTCCGTCTTTCTAATGAAAATAATCCTAATCTACTCAACCTCTCTTCATAGCTAGCACCCTCCATACCAGGCAACATCCTGGTGAAACCCCTCTGCACCCTCTCCAAAGCATCCACATCTCTTTGGTAATGTGGCGACCAGAACTGCACGCAGTATTCCAAATGTGGCCGGACCAAAGTCCTATACAACTGTAACATGACCTGCCAACTCTTGTACTCAATACCCCGTCCGATGAAGGAAAGCATGCCGTATGCCTTCTTGACCACTCTATTGACATGCGTTGCCACCTTCAGGGAACAATGGACCTGAACACCCAAATCTCTCTGGACATCAACTTTCCCCAGGACTTTTCCATTTACTGTATAGTTCACTCTTGAATTGGATCTTCCAAAATGCATCACCTCGCATTTGCCCTGATTGAACTCCAACTGCCATTTCTCTGCCCAACTCTCCAATCTATCTATATTCTGCTGTATTCTCTGACAGTCCCCTTCACTATCTGCTACTCCACCAATCTTAGTGTCGTCTGCAAACTTGCTAATCAAACCACCTATACTTTCCTCCAAATCATTTATGTATATCACAAACAACAGTGGTCCCAGCACGGATCCCTGTGGAACACCACTGGTCACACGTCTCCATTTTGAGAAACTCCCTTCCACTGCTACTCTCTGTCTCCTGTTGCCCAGCCAGTTCTTCATCCATCTAGCTAGTACACCTTGGACCCCATGTGCCTTCACTTTCTCCATCAGCCTACCATGGGGAACCTTATCAAACGCCTTACTGAAGTCCATGTATACGACATCTACAGCCCTTCCCTCATCAATCAACTTTGTCACTTCCTCAAAGAATTCTATTAAATTGGTAAGACATAACCTTCCCTGCACAAAACCATGTTGCCTATCACTGATAAGCCCATTTTCTTCCAGATGGGAATAGATCCTATCCCTCAGTATCTTCTCCAGCAGCTTCCCTACCACTGACCTCAGGCTCACCGGTCTATAATTACCTGGATTATCCCTGCTACCCTTCTTAAACAAGGGGACAACATTAGCAATTCTCCAGTCCTCCGGGACCTCACCCGTGTTTAAGGATGTTGCAAAGATATCTGTTAAGGCCCCAACTATTTCCTCTCTCGCTTCCCTCAGTAACCTGGGATAGATCCCATCCGGACCTGGAGACTTGTCCACCTTAATGCCTTTTAGAATACCCAACACTTCCTCCCTCCTTATGCCGACTTGACCTAGAGTAATCAAACATCTGTCCCTAACCTCAACATCCGTCATGTCCCTCTCCTCAGTGAATACCGAAGCAAAGTACTCGTTTAGAATCTCACCCATTTTCTCTGACTCCACGCATAACTTTCCTCCTTTGTCCTTGAGTGGGCCAATCCTTTCTCTAGTTACCCTCTTGCTCCTTATATATGAATAAAAGGCTTTGGAATTTTCCTTAACCCTGTTTGCTAAAGATATTTCATGACCCCTTTTAGCCCTCTTAATTCCTCGTTTCAGATTGCGCCTACAATCCCGATATTCTTTCAAAGCTTCGTCTTTCTTCAGCCGCCTAGACCTTATGTATGCTTCCTTTTTGCTCTTAGCTCGTCTCACAATTTCACCTGTCATCCATGGTTCCCTAATCTTGCCTTTTCTACCCCTCATTTTCACAGGAACATGTCTCTCCTGCACACTAATCAACCTCTCTTTAAAAGCCTCCCACGTATCAAATGTGGATTTACCTTCAAACAGCTGCTCCCAATTTACATTCCCCAGCTCCTGCCGAATTTTGGTATAGTTGGCCTTCCCCCAATTTAGCACTCTTCCTTTAGGACCACTCTCGTCTTTTTCCATGAGTATTCTAAAACTTACGGAATTGTGATCACGATTCCCAAAGTAGTCCCCTACTGAAACGTCAACCACCTGGCCCGGCTCATTCCCCAACAACAGGTCCAATATGGCCCCTTCCCGAGTTGGACTATTTACATACTGCTCAAGAAAACCCTCCTGGATGCTCCTTACAAATTCTACTCCATCTGGACCTCGAACACTAAGTGAATCCCAGTCAATGTTGGGAAAATTAAAATCTCCTATCACCACCACCCTGTTGCTCCTACATCTTTCCATAATCTGTTTACATATTTGTACCTCTATCTCACGCTCACTGTTGGGAGGCCTGTAGTACAGCCCCAACATTGTTACCGCACCCTTCCTATTTCTGAGTTTTGCCCATATTGCCTCACTGCTTGAGTCCTCCATAGTGCCTTCCTTCACAGCTGTGATATCCTCTTTGACCAGTAATGCAACTCCTCCACCCCTTTTACCTCCCTCTCTATCCCGCCTGAAGCATCGGTATCCTGGGATATTTAGTTGCCAATCATGCCCTTCCCTTAACCAAGTCTCAGTCATAGCAATAACATCATACTCCCAGGTACTAATCCAAGCCCTACGTTCATCTGCCTTACCTACTACACTTCTTGCATTAAAACAAATACACCTCAGACCACCAGTCCCTTTGCATTCATCATCTGCTCCCTGCCTACTCTTTCCCTTAGTCACGCTGACTTCATTATCTAGTTCCTTACAGGCTTCAGTTACTACCTCCTTACTCTCCACTGACCTCATTTGGTTCCCATCCCCCTGCCACATTAGTTTAAACCCTCCCCAACAGCGTTAGCAAAAGCACCCCCAAGGACATTGGTTCCAGTCCGGCCCAGGTGTAGACCATCCAATTTGTAATAGTCCCACCTACCCCAGAACCGGTCCCAATGTCCCAAAAATCTGAACCCCTCCCTCCTGCACCATCTCTCAAGCCACGCATTCATCCTGACTATTCTTTCATTTCTACTCTGACTATCACGTGGCACTGGTAGCAATCCTGAGATTACTACCTCTGAGCTCCTACTTTTTAAACTTGGCTCCTAACTCCCTAAATTCTGCTTGTCGGACCTCATCCCGTTTTTTTACCTATATCATTGGTGCCTATGTGCACAACGACAACTGGCTGTTCACCCTCCCCCTTCAGAATGTTCTGCAGCCAATCTGAGCCGATCTAGAGAAATGATGTTGGGGAAATTGATGGGATTGAAGGCCGATAAATCCTCAGGACTTGATAATCTACATCCCAGAGTACTTAAGAAAGTAGCCCTAGAAATAGTGGATGCAGTGGTGGTCATCTTCCAAGATTCTATAGACTCTGGAATAGTTCTTACAGATTGGAGGGTAGCTAATGTAACCCCACTATTTAAAAAGGGAGGTAGAGAGAAAACAGGGAATTATAGTCCAGTCAGCCTGGCGTCGGTAGTGGGGAAAATTCTCGAGTCCATTATCAAAGATTTTACAGCAGAGCACTTGGAGAACAGTGGTAGAATCAGGCAGAGTCAGCATGGATTTACGAAAGGGAAGTCATGCTTGACAAATCTACTAGAATTCTTCGAGGATGTAACTCGTAGAGTTAATGAGGGGGAGCCAGTGGATGTGGTTTATTTGAACTTTCAGAAGGCTTTCGACAAAGTCTCACATAAGAAATTAGCATGTAAAATTAAAGCGCATGGAATTGGGGGTCGTGTATTGTGATGAGTGGGCAAATGCATGGCAGATGCAGTATAATGTGGATAAATGTGAGGTTATCCACTTTGGTAGCAAAAACAGAAAGACAGATTATCTGAACGGCTATAAACTGAGAGAGGGGAATATGCAACGAGACCTGGGTGTTCTCATACACCAGCCGCTGAAGATAGGTATGTAGGTGCAACAGGCGGTAAAAAAGGCAAATGGTATATTACCCTTCATAGTGAGAGGATTGGAGTACAGGAGCAGGGATGTCTTGCTGCAATTATACAGGGCCTTGGTGAGGCCACACCTGGAATATTGTGTGCAGTTTTGGTCTCCTTATCTGAGGAAGGATGTTCTTGCTATAGAGGGAGTGCAGTGAAGGTTTACCAGACTGATTCTTGGGATGGTGGGACCGACGTATGAGGAGAGATTGAGTCGGTTAGGATTATATTCGCTGGAGTTCAGAAGAGTGAGGGGGGATCTGATAGAAACCTATAAAATTCTAACAGGACTTGACAGAGTAGATGCAGGAAGGATGTTTCCGATGGTGGGGGAGTCCAGAACCAGGTGTCACGGTCTAAGGATACGGGGTAAACCTTTCAAGACTGAGATGAGGAGAAATTTCTTCACCCAGAGAGTGGTGAGCCTGTGGAACTCGTTACCACAGAAAACAGTTGAGGCCAAAACATTGTATGTTTTCAAGAAGGAGTTCGATATAGCTCTTGGGGCGAAAGGGATCAAAGAATATGGGGGGTAAGTGGAACAGGTTACAGAGTTGGATGATCAGCCATGATCATAATGAATAGCCTACTCCTGCTCCTATTTTCTATGTTTCTATTCTACGTTTCTATGAATCACTTCACATTTCTCTGCATTGAACTTCATCTGCCACCTGTCTGCCCATTCCACCAACTTTTCTAAGTCCTTTTGAAGTTCTACACTATCCTCCTCACAGTTCACCATGCTTCCAAGTTTTGTGTCATCTGCAAACTTTGAAATTGTGCCCTGGACACAAAGGTCTAGGTCATTAATATATATCAGGAAAAGCAAGGGTCCCAACACTGATCCCTGGGGAATTCCACTGCAAACCTTCCTCCAGCCCAAAAAACATCCAATAAGCACTACCCTTTGTTTCCTGTCACTCAGCCAATTTCGTATCCATGTTGCTACCGTCCCTTTTATTCTACGAGCTACAGGTTTGCTCACAAGTCTGTTGTGTGGTATTTATCAAATGCCTTTTGAAGGTTCATGTACACCACATCAACAGCATTGCCCTCATCAACCCTCTCTGTTACCTCTTCAAAAAACCCCTTAATTAACTCGCATTTGTCCATGTAACTATTAATTTTGTCCCGAATTATTTTTTCTAGAAATTTTCCCACTGCCGAAGTCAAACTGACTGGTCTGTAGTTGCTGGGCTTATCTTGACACCCTTTGACAGACCGGTGAGCCTGACGTCAGTGGTAGGGAAGCTGCTGGAGAAGATACTGAGGGATAGGATCTATTCCCATTTGGAAGAAAATGGGCTTATCAGTGATAGGCAACATGGTTTTGTGCAGGGAAGGTCATGTCTTACCAACTTAATAGAATACTTTGAGGAAGTGACAAAGTTGATTGATGAGGGAAGGGCTGTCGATGTCATATACATGGACTTCAGTAAGGCGTTTGATAAGGTTCCCCATGGCAGGCTGATGGAGAAAGTGAAGGCGCATGGGGTCCAAGGTGTACTAGCTGGATGGATAAAGAACTGGCTGGGCAACAGGAGACAGAGAGTAGCAGTAGAAGGGAGTTTCTCAAAATGGAGACGTGTGACCAGTGGTGTTCCACAGGGATCCGTGCTGAGACCACTGTTGTTTGTGATATACATTAATGATTTGGAGGAAAGTATAGGTGGACTGATTAGCAAGTTTGCAGACGACACTAAGATTGGTGGAGTAGCAGATAGTGAAGGGGACTGTCAGAGAATACAGCAGAACATAGATAGATTGGAGAGTTGGGCAGAGAAATGGCAGATGGAGTTCAATCAGGGCAAATGCGAGGTGATGCATTTTGGAAGATCCAATTCAAGAGTGAACTATACAGTAAATGGAAATGTCCTGGGGAAAATTGATGTCCAGAGACATTTGGGTGTTCAGGTCCACTGTTCCCTGAAGGTGGCAATGCAGGTCAATAGAGTGGTCAAGAAGGCATACGGCATGCTTTCCTTCATCGGACGGGGTATTGAGTACAAGAGTTGGCAGGTCATGTTACAGTTGTATAGGACTTTGGTTCGGCCACATTTGGAATACTGCGTGCAGTTCTGGTCGCCACATTACCAAAAGGATGTGGATGCTTTGGAGAGGGTGCAGAGGAGGTTCACCAGGATGTTGCCTGGTATGGAGGGTGCTAGCTATGAAGAGAGGTTGAGTAGATTAGGATTATTTTCATTAGAAAGACGGAGGTTGAGGGGGGACCTGATTGAGGTGTACAAAATCATGAGAGGTATAGACAGGGTGGATAGCAAGAGGCTTTTTCCCCAGAGTGGGGGATTCAATTACTAGAGGACACGAGTTCAAAGTGAAAGGGGAAAAGTTTAGGGGGGATATGCGTGGAAAGTTCTTTACGCAGAGGGTGGTGGGTGCCTGGAACGCGTTGCCAGCGGAGGTGGTAGATGCGGGCACGATGGTGTCTTTTAAGATGTATCTAGACAGATACATGAATGGGCAGGAAGAAAAGAGATAGAGACCCTTAGAAAATAGGCGACATGTTTAGATAGAGGATCTGGATCGGCGCAGGCTTGGAGGGCCGAAGGACCTGTTCCTGTGCTGTAAATTTCTTTGTTCTTTGTTCTGGCACCACCCCCATGTCTAAGGAAGAGTGAAAAATTATGGCCAGTGCCTCTGCGATTTCCACCCTCACGTCCCTCAGTATCCTTGGATGCATCTCATCTGGTCCTGGTGTTTTATCCACTAAGTATAGACAGCCAATCTAATACTTCCTCTTTATCAATTTTAAACCTCCTCTTTCAACATTGCCTGGGTTGCATCTTCTTCCTTGGAAGTACAGATGCAAAATAATCATTTAATACCTCAGCTATGCCCTCTGTCTCCATGTGTAAATCCCCTTTCAGGTCCCGAATCAGCCCCACTCCTCCTTTTACTATTTATATGCCAATAGAAAACATTGGGATTTCCTTTAAAGGTAGATGCCAGTCTCTTTTCATACTCTCTCTTTGCTTTTTCACTTACCCTCTGGACCTTCTATATTCAGCTTGGTTCTTAAAAGTATTTTCTACCTGGCATCTGTCATAAGCACACTTTTTCTTCTTTATCACAATCTCAACCTCTTTTGTCATCCAGGGAGCTCTGGATTTGTTTGCCCTACTTTTCCCCTTCCAGGGAACATAGTTTGACTGCCCGAACTATCTTTTCTTTGAAGGTAGCCCATTGTTCAGCTACTGGTTTTCCTGCCAGCTTCTGACTCCAATTTATTCTCCCCAGCTCCATTCTTACCCCATGGAAGTTGGCCTTCCCCCAGTTAATTATTCTCACCCTGGATTGCTCTTTGTCCTTTTCCATAATCAGCCTTATGATACAATGATCACTATCTCCTAAATGCTCTCCTACTGATACTTGGTTCTTGGGAATGAGGTGGGCCAAGTAGATCATGTCTAGCAGTGCCTCCTTTCTTACTGGACTAGCAACATACTGTTGCTGAAAACTTTCCCGAACACACTATAGGGACTCTTTCCCCTCACTGCCCTTCACACTACCATTATCCCAGTCTATGTTTGGATAATTAAAGTCCCCCATTATAACTACCATATAATTTTTGCACCTCTCTGTAATTTCCTTGCAGATTTGTTCCTCCACATCCTTCCAACTAGCCGGTGGCCTATAGACAACACTGAGCAATATAACTGCACCTTTTTTGTTCCTTAGCTCCAGCCAAATTGATTCTGTTCTCGAACCCTCTGGGACATTTTTTATCCAGTCCTAGAATGTTCTCCTTAATCAATACTGCCACCACACCACACCCCACTTTCCCATCTTTCCTGGACACCTTGTATCCAGGAATATCTAACACCTAGTCCTTCCCTTCTTTGAGCCAGGTCTCTGTTATAGCCATAACATCATATTTCCACATGGCAGTTTAGTTTAGTTTAGAGATACAGGACTGAAACAGGCCCTTCGGCCCACCGAGTCTGTGCCGACCATCAACCACCCATTTATACTAATCCAACACTAATTCCATATTCCTACCACATCCCCACCTGTCCCTATATTTCCCGACCACCTACCTACCTATACTAGGGGCAATTTACAACGGCCAATTAACCTATCAACCTGCAAGTCTTTGGCATGTGGGAGGAAACCGGAGCACCCAGAGGAAACCCACGCAGACACAGGGAGAACTTGCAAACTCCACACAGGCAGTACCCAGAATTGAACCCAGGTCGCTGGAGCTGTGAGGCTGCGGTGCTAACCACTGCGCCACTGTGCTGCCCCACAGTCTGCATCTGTACCTCACCAGTCTTATCAACCACACTCCGTGCATTCACATTAACCCTGATTCAGACTTTATGGCTTTCTCCCTTACTCTGACCCCACCTAATAACTTACTATTCCCCACTCTTGTGCTCTCTATCTCCCCCAGTATTCTATGCACCTTGGTATTCCTCTCTGATACTTGCTCCTGGTTCCTACACCCCTGACAAGTTACCAGTTTTGCTTCCCTCCAATCTGAGCTCCATCTTAGATTGCCATCCATCTGACAATTTAGTTTAAACCCTCCCCAACAGCACTAGCAAATCTTCCTGCGAGGATATTCATTCCAGACCTGTTAAGATGCAACCTGTCCATCCTTCACAGGTTCCACTTGCCCCAGAACCGGTCCCAATTTCTCAGAAATTTGATGCCCTCCCTCCTACACCAGTTCTCCAACCAAGTGTTTAATCACTCAATTCTCCTATTGCACCTATTGCTCACTTGCACGTGGGACTGGCAGTAATCCTGAGATGACTGCTTTTGAGGTCCTGCTTTTTAATCACAGAATAATACAGTGCAGAAGAGGTCCTTAGGCCCATCGAGTCTGCACCGATGCATTAAGGACACCTGACCTGTCTACCTAATCCCATTTGCCAGCACTTGGCCCATAGCCTCGAATGTTATGACGTGCCAAGTGCTCATCCAGGTACTTTTAAAAGGATATGAGGCAATCCGCCTCTACCACACTCCCAGGCCGTGCATTCCAGACCATCACCACCCTCTGGGTAAAAAAGTTCTTCCTCAAATCCCCCTTAAACCTCCTGCCCCTCACCTTAGACTTGTGTCCCCTCGTAACTGACCCTTTAACTAAGGGGACAAGCTGCTCCCTATCCATGCCCCTCATAATCTTGTACACCTCGATCAGGTCACCCCTCAGTCTTCTCTCCTCCAGCGAAAACAACCCAAGCCTATCCAACCTCTCTTCATAGCTTAAATGTTCCATCCCAGGCAACAGCCTGGTGAATTGCCTCTGGACCCCCTCCAGTGCAATCACATCCTTCCTATAATGTGGCGACCAGAATTGCACACAGTACTCCAGTTGTGGCCTTACCAAAGTTCTATGCAACTCCAACATGACCTCCCTGCTTTTGTAATCTATGCCTCGATTGATAAAGGCAAGTGTCCCATATGCCTTTTTCACCACTCTATTAACCTGCCCTTCTGCCTTCAGAGATCTATGGACAAACACGCCAAGGTCCCTTTGTTCCTCGGAACTTCCCAGTGTCAGGCCATTCGTTGAATACTTCCGTCACAGTCCTCCTTCCAAAGTGTATCATCTCACACTTTTCAGGGTTAAATTTCATCTGCCACTTTTCTGCCCATTTGACCATCCTGTCTATATCTTCCTGTAACCCAAGACACTCAATCTCACTGTTAACCACTCGGCCAATCTTTGTGTCATCCGCGAACTTACTGATCCTACCCCCCCACATAGTCATCCATATCATTTATATAAATGACAAACAATAGAGGACCCAGCACAGATCCCTGTGGTACTCCACTGGACACTGGCTTCCAGTCATTAAACAGCCATCTGTCATCACTCTCTGTCTCCTACAGCTAAGCCAATTTTGAATCCACCTTATCAAGTTACCCTGTATCCCATGTGCATTTGCTTTCTTGATAAGTCTCCCATGTGGGACCTTGTCAAAGGCTTTGCTGAAATCCATGTAAACTACATCAACTGCACAACCCTCATCTACACACCTGGTCACATGCTCAAAAATTTCGATCAAATTTGTTAGGCATGACCTCCCTCTGACAAAGCCATGCTGACTATTCCTCATCAAATTTTACCTCTCGAAGTGGAGATAGATTCTCTCCTTCAGAATTTTCTCCAATAGTTTCCCTACCACTGACTCACTGGTCTGTAGTTTCCTGGCTTATTTCTGCAAAGAACAACAAAGAACAAAGAACAGTACAGCACAGGAACAGGCCATTCGGCCCTCCAAGCCAGCGCCGATCTTGATGCCAGCCTAAACTAAAACCTTCTGCACTTCCGGGGACCGTATCCCTCTATTCCCATCCTATTCATGTATTTATCAAGATGCCTCTTAAATGTCGCGATCATAGCTGCTTCCACCACCTCCCCCGGCAGCAAGTTCCAGGCACTCACCACCCTCTGTGTCAAGAACTTGCCTCGCACATCCCCTCTCAACTTTGCCCCTCTCACCTTAAACCTACATCCCCTAGTAACTGACTCTTCCACCCTGGGAAAAAGCTTCTGACTATCCACTCTGTCCATGCCGCTCATAACTTTGTAAACCTCTATCATGTCGCCCCTCCACCTCCGTCGTTCCAGTGAAAACAATCCGAGTTTATCCAACCTCTCGTCATAGCTAATGCCCTCCAGACCAGGCAACATCCTGGTAAACCTCTTCTGTACCCTCTCCAAAGCCTCCACGTCCTTCTGGTAGTGTGGCGACCAGAATTGCACGCAATATTCTAAGTGTGGCATCAGTAAAGTTCTGTACAGCTGCAGCAAGACTTGCCACCTCTACAACCTTTCTTAAATAGTGGGACCACATTAGCTGTTCTCCAGTCCTCTGGCACCTCCCCCATGGCCAGAGAGGAATTAAAAATTTGGGTCAGAACCCCTGCAATCTCCACCCTCGCCTGCCACAGCATCCTGGGACACAAATCGTCCAGACCTGGAGATCTGTCCACTTCGAAGCCTTCCAAAACCTCCAATACCTTGTCACTCCCTGTGACAATTTGCTCAAGAACCTCACAGTCTCTCTCTCTAAGTTCCATATCTACATCCTCATTCTCTTGGGTGAAGACAGATGTGAAGTATTCGTTCAACACCTCTGCCTCCACCCACAGATTTCCCCCTTGGTCCCTAATGAGTCCTACTCTTTCCCTGGTTATCCTCTTCTCGTTGATATACTTATTGAATATCTTGGGATTTTCCCTACTTTTACCAGCCAGAGCTTTCTCATATCCCCTCTTTGCTCTCCTAATTGCTTTCTTAAGCTCCATCCTACACTTTCAGTACTCCACTAATGCTTCCATTGATTTGC